>NC_079218.1:9330810-9413310 GCF_029633865.1 Lampris incognitus
AATGTGCCAGTTTCTTCATGTGTTTTCTGCTCTCTGATATTCTAGACCACCTGTGTTGCAGAAGAGGAGACGACAGTCTATGGGAGCCTTCATATTGTCGGTCTGTTGAATGTCTGTCTCTCAATGTGTTGGGAAATGTTGTGTCAGACAAAAAGGCCACTGTACGGAGAGTCAATGAAGAAAATTAATCGTCCATGGATGCTCATGGTTTACCCAGACGACGACTCAGGAATTTAAAGGGAGAACCTCAAAACACCCCCCTTCCCCCCCTCTCTCCCTGCCCTCTCTCGCGCCTCCCCCCTCTCTCTCCCCCCTCTCTCTCTCCGTTTACCAGGAGGGTCAAGGCCAGGATATGGGTAGATCTTTATTATTACAATGCAACGAAGGATCTTGACAAATTCACAGCCATCTGGTGTTATAGAGGGGGGCTGTGTTCAGCCATATAGAGGATGAGCTGGTTTTAGCTGCAGAGCTCGGATAAAAGGGGTCTTACCTGGGTGTTTTTTTTTATGTTTTGAGTTGTTGAATGATTATTATTGGGGTTGTTAAAAGATTCGTGTTGAGCGTTTGTTTGTAATCTGACAAATATTGTTTATATTGTTAAAAGGATTTCAAGTCTGTTTTTTTTAATATATTTTTTGTTAAATAAAGACTTGTTTAAAAAAATGAAATTCTCTCTCTAACACACACACACGCGCATAATAAATATGCATATTAGCTTATAAATATGCATATTAGCTTATAAATATGCATATTATTAGTTTATGGATAATAACCGTAACACCGCGGTGTCGACGCGGCGTTTCTCGCCTCGCCGGGTCGACGTGGGGGGGGGGGGGGTCAAGCCGCGGGGGGGGGGGGCTCTGCGGCAGCGGGCAGGTGCGCGGCGTGTCGCCTTGCTCGCGCGCGTCAGCGCTGCGCCGCGGAAGCGCAGCGTCGTTTGTCGACCGACAAACGAACTTCGGTTTTCGGAACCGCGATTTGTTTTTGTGTTGTTTTTTTGTTTGTTTTAATTCGCGTACGAAAGCGACGCGTTGCCGTCGACCGTTACAAATCAGATCGTGCGACGAAAGAAAATACCTCATAAACCTGCTGCTTATGTACTTTCTTTTTCTTTTTCTTTTTTTTGTTGCTGCTTGCGCATGACTGTCGGCGCATGCGCAGTCGGTCGGCGACTGTGGTAAAGTGGAAACGCTCGATAATCCGCCACTCGCTCGCTCGCTTCTTTTTGGTCGCTGCTTGCGCATGACTGTCGGCGCATGCGCAGTCGGTCGCGACTGTGGCGAAGTGGAAACACTCGATAATCCGCCGCTCGCTCGCCTCTTTTCTGTCGCTGCTTGCGCATGACTGTCGGCGCATGCGCAGTTGGTCGGCGACTGTGGCAAAGTGGAAACGCTCGATAATCCGCTCGCTCGCTCGCTTCTTGTTTGTTGCTCGTTGGACCGCCGAACTCCGGACCGGTCGGGAAGTGAAGGCCGTACCGGGCCGAACTCTGCCCAAGTCCCGCTCCCCCCCGCCGTGAGCACCGGCCGCCGGTCGACAGACTCGAGCTCGGGAGGCCGGCGTAGCCGCGCTCCGTAGCCGCAGCGATGAGCTTCTTCGGTTTCGGCCAAAGTGCGGACATCGACGTGGTTCTGAACGACGCCGAGACGAGGAAGAGAGCGGAGCACAAGAGCGAAGACGGGCGCAAAGACAAGTACTTCCTGTTCTACGACGGGGAGACGGTGTCGGGGAAAGTCAACCTGACGCTCAAGAACCCCGGCAAGAGGCTGGAGCACAGCGGCATCAAAATCGAGTTCGTCGGCCAGATAGGTGAGTGGCCGCCGGCAAGCGGGCCTGCCTCTCGGGTTCGTGTTGCTCCTACGAATGAATGGCCGCCGCTCAAGCGGCGATACGGGCTGTGAGCGAATTAGCAAGAGGTGCAAACTTATAGCCACTATACTATACTACACTATACTACACTACACTGTACTACACTGTACTACACTACACTATACTACACTACACTGTACTACACTATACTACGCTATACTGTACTGTACTAACACTATACTATACTACACTACACTGTACTACACTATACTACACTGTACTGTACTATACTATACTATACTACACTATACTGTACTGTACTTATAGCCACTACATCACTTGAACCATGTGTCTGTCAATGGTACACCGGTGCATAACAGCCAACAACAACATAGTATTTGTCTAGAGTAATAGATATTACACCTATTTTCACACTTAAGCATACATTATCTATACGTTGATCGTGCTGCAAATGTGTGTCTGTTTGTATTTTGACTATTTGTGTGTATATATATTTTTTAAATTTTGTACCACTGGGGAGTTGGGTTTAATTTCGCCGTACAGCTGTGCAGTGGCAAATAAAGGCGTCCATTCATCCATCCTGCAGCGCCGGAGTTGGGCTCGTCACTCAAAGCGCCGTCAACTTTTGTAGTGTTTGGTCTCGTGACAGATGACCGGAACCTGACACGATCAGCTGAGGAAGGGGGGAGGGGAGGGGGAGAGAGGAGGAGGGGGAGGGGGGGTCTGGCTGACCCCTGTGACGGCCGGTGGTCCCAACGCTCAAAACAACGAATCCGCCGCGGTCACGGTGCTCAGCTAGACCGGTGACGTACTTCCGGGTCGCCTGTTATTTTTTGGGCGTCGAGGCCGTGTTGTTTTTCTAAACGCTGACGTTCATCGCTGGTGTGAGAATCGATGCGTTCAACCAGTTTCGCTGATCGTCAGCCCCGCTTTTCACAAGCGCTCATCTCTAACCGGCAAGTACACCGGAGGGGAGGAGGAGACCGAGGGAGGGAATGATGGAGAAAAGGAGAGAACTTTGGCCATTTGTGCTCCTTAGTTTAATCGGTGTACCGTTCGAGGATGAACTAATTCTACTAAGTGTCCTTGGGAATGTTTTTCCTCGTATTAAAGGGGTAGCAAGCTCCCCCCCCCCCATTTGTTTTTTAGCTGGTAACATGTTGGTATGGGTGAATCAGCCGTACTAAATTGTCCCTAGGTGTGAATATGTGTGTGTGTGTGCGCGTGTCGGTCCTGTGATGGACTGGCAGCCTGTCCAGGGTGTCTCCCCGCCTGCCGCCCAGTGACTGCTGGGATAGGCTCCAGCATCCCCGCCACCCTGAGAGCAGGATAAGCGGCTTGGATAATGTACGGATGTTGGTATGGGCCGAGGATGGTAGAGCTTATTCCCTACATCTGAGGGAAAATGCACATTGCGATCAACCCCCTCCAAATGTCTGACTTAATATGGGGGGCATCAAAAACATTGAGACCCATGTAGGCAACACACGTGGGGTCCAGCATGTAAGACCAATAAACTATAAGCTGAATAGAAAGGTGACGCATCAGCTTAACTCTCTGGGTTGACTTCTGAGAAGCAGGGCCCTAAAAGTTGATGTCAGCTATAGCTTAACGCTGTTAGTGAGAGGGTTGATGGGCAACACAGCAGATATATCCATCTAGCCATCCATTATCCAAGCCACTTATCCCAATTGGGGTCGTGGGGATGCCGGAGCCTATCCCAGCAGTCATTGGGCGGCAGGCGGGGAGACCCCCTGGACAGGCCGCCAGGCCATCACAGGGCTGACGCATTCACACCTAGGCACAATTTTAGTGTGGCCGATACACCTGACCGCCATGTCTTTGGACAGCAGATATAGAGACATGATAATGAATGAGATGCCACACTCCACTATTTGTGCACACGTTCAACAGCAGCTATTACCTGCTTTGATAAGCCTGCTCTTCAGGCCGCAGTACTGAGCAACAATTGCCCCTCTTGACTTGTTGAAGTTTACAGCCTTCTTCCCCATCCTTTCTATCACCCTTCTCACGAGTCAAGTCTCAAACTATTATTGACAATGACTTTTAGAGCCCAGTCACTCAGCTGCATGGATAAAAGTTCGTTATCTGAGTCCAGATCCAACGTGATGTTGCAGGTAGACACAGAAAAGTAATTTGACTTGGTGAAATGAATGTCCTTAAAGCCTGTACTCTTAACTGAGCCCATTTACTGTGTGCGCCATTTCCAGAGCTGTACTACGACAGAGGAAACCACCACGAGTTTGTGTCTCTAGTCAAAGACCTGGCTCGGCCAGGGGAGCTCACGCAGTCACAAACATTCGACTTTGAGTTCACACATGTGGAGAAACCCTACGAGTCTTACACTGGTCAGAACGTCAAATTACGGTAAGCAATGGTGGTGGGGGGGGGATGTTAAAATAACTTTTGCATGGTTTGTAATTCTTCTGAAGATAGGCTGCCCCACACACACCCTCACACACACACACACAGAATATGCAGTGTGTTGCTTTTCGGACTACATGGGCATGAAACACGATGTCTGTTTAAAATCAGATATGTTGAGTTGATTCACATGGTATTGTCACATGGGGTCATTTATATTTCATCTATCTGGTATAATGTACACAACACAGTAAAAGGTAGAAGGCCATATGATTCCTACGTAGTGTAGTAATCTATTTTTATGAGATGAGTATGACTTCCATAACAGTTTATATAGAGTTCCTTAACGGTCATTGTGTTTGAGTTAATGACCTCATTTTCCTGTTCTTTTCCAGCTACTTTCTAAGGGCAACAGTGGGCCGGAGACTTAATGACATTATCAAAGAGCTGGACATTGTGGTGCACACACTCAGCACATACCCAGAGGTCAACTCCTCCATAAAGATGGAAGTGGGGATCGAGGACTGTCTGCACATAGAGTTCGAGTACAATAAATCAAAGTACGATATTTTTTTAGCCATAATCTACTTAAAATTTTTGAAAGTTTGGGCGCCCTATGTTTGCTTATACAGTTTATAGCTAAAACCTGATAAATAACATGAACACAACTCCAGTAATAAGATGATTAGGGCGTTAGGATGGGGTGGCGGTCTATTCCGTCGCCTACCAACACGGGGATCGGTGGTTCGAATCCTCGTGTTACCTCCGGCTTGGTTGGACATCCATACAGACACAATTGGCCGTGTCTGCGGGTGGGAAGCCGGATGTGGGTGTGTGTCCTGGTTGCTGCACTAGCGCCTCCTCTGGCCGGTCGGGGCGCCTGTTCGGGGGGAGGGGGACCTGGGTGGAATAGTGTGATCCTCCCACACGCTACGTCCTCCTGGTGAAACTCCTCACTGTCAGGTGAAAAGAAGCGGCTGGCGACCACGTATCGGAGGAGGCATGTGGTAGTATGCGGCCCTCCACAGATCGGCAGAGGAGGTGGAGCAGCAACCAGGATGGCTCGGAAGAGTGGGGTAATTGGCCCGATACAATTGAGGAGAAAAGGGGGGACCCCTTCCCAAAAAAAATGAAATGAAAATAAGATGATTTGTCCTACAAAAACAAAAAACAACCGCCTACTCAAAGAGAGCATAGGAAGTGACAGTGGTGTAATGACAATGTTTACCAGCCTGTACAATCCGACCCCCCCACCCACCCCTGTTTGGCCTGCAGGTATCACCTGAAAGACGTGATCGTCGGTAAGATTTACTTTCTGTTGGTGAGGATCAAAATCAAACACATGGAGATTGACATCATCAAACGGGAAACAACAGGCACAGGGCCCAATGTCTACCACGACAACGACACCGTCGCCAAGTACGAGATCATGGATGGCGCGCCAGTTCGAGGTAGTGTTACAGGTTCTTACTCTCCATTGTATGAGTTTGACTCTGGCCGCTAACAAGAAATTATGAAGTCGTCGTCGTCCCCCCCTCTTTTTTTGATTACAACAGAGTAACTTCTCCTTTTGCGTGACTCAGGGAAGTGTTTGTGGTGAATGTCCTTTGAATACTCCCTAAGTTGACTCACTCGGCATCAGCAATTTCCATAATGGCAAAAGCAAAGCACCGGACCTCGTTTCAATTTATTAAAAAGGTTCCTACTTATCGTTTATAGTTTTGATGGATTTCATGATAAAATTGCTCGCAGTAGGCAGAAGGGGGTGTAGGGGGCTGGTGACGTCCGAATTAGTTTTTTTTTTTTTTTGTTTTTTTAGGCCAAGATGCAAAATTTTTCCAACTTATCCCTCCCTAGGAAAACATGTTCAGTTTGAACGCCCAGTATTACGCCCTGTATAATTCTCCAAATGCTCTTAGAGTAGCCCACATAGCTCCATAGTATAGCGACTCGTGTGATGCAGAACAGCACCATGCAAATCCTCTGAGCAAATAGTGTCACACCGTCCAGCGTCTTTGCCGCTCAAAGCCTGCCAGTCACTTCCGAGCTGGACTACTTTTGTCTGAAGCGTGAAGCTGCTGTGAGTCACTCAGTCAGATGAGTTTATCCCTATTATCTGTTGGAGGACAATGGTGCTAACGGCGCCTCTGTTGCTGGTAGATAACATGGCAAGTATCGATAGGATATCCTAAAAGTTGTGGTTTAACGTGTTGCCTCTGCATATGTTTGGGTGTGGCAACTGCTAAATGTTAAACTTATGAAGGGGAGCCGCTGTATATTGGTTGTATCCCGGAATTATGCATGGTTGTTTAACACGGTCAGAACCCATGAGATGATGTTTCTTACATCTACAGTAGGTCTGCCCTTTGAAATTGGTTTAAAGGGTAATTAAATGTGTGGGCAAGACTTTTGGTCAAACTAATTTTATGAATGAATTAATGAATGAAAGCCACTTTATTTTGTCATTGTAGCTTAGAATGAAATTATCTACATTTAACCCATCCTGCTGTATAGGAGCAGTGGGCAGCTGCAGCGCCAGGGGACCAACTCCAGTTCTTCTTTCCTTTTTTTTTTGTTGGGAATTTTCCCCCTTTTTCTCCCCAGTTGTACTTGGAAGCGTCTTGTGATGTAGGCTGAAAGGTATAGGCTACCGATTCCTGCATGCGTGACAAACCCCGGATCGGCCCCTCCTCGCGGTATTGACCGGACTTCACTCTTGGAGTTGGCGCAACCTGGGCAGCACTCAGCTGGCTAAAGCCTAACGGGACCGCAGACTGGCAGTTATAAAAAATCCCACACATCCCTGGCTCGTAAGTGCCTAACAAGTGGGCAGTCCTGACTCCCGATCCGACCATCACCTGGGTGCAACCTGTGGCAGATCCCATCGTCTTCACTCTTGTGTTGCCATGGAACTAGATCCTCCCAGGCCAAGCAGTGTGGACCAGCGTCGTGACCTGATCACCACTTTAATCAAGGCTTTAGCGAATGGCTCCAAGAGTTTGTACTTGACCAATTACCCCACTCATCCGAGCCATCCCGGTCGCTGCTCCACCCCCCTTTGCCGATCCGCGGAGGGCTGCAGACTACCACATGCCTCCTCTGATACATGTGGAGTTGCCAGCCGCTTCTTTTCACCTGACAGTGAGGAGTTTCGCCAGGGGGACGTAGCGCGTGGGAGGATCACGCTATTCCCCCCAGTCCCCCCCCCGAACAGGCACCCCGACCGACCAGAGGAGGCGCTAGTGCAGCGACCAGGACACATACCCACATCCGGCTTCCCACCTGCAGACACAGCCAATTGTGTCTGTAGGGACGCCTGACCAAGCCGAAGGTAACATGGGGATTCGAACTGGCGATCCCTGTGTTGGTAGGCAACGGAATAGACCGCTATGCTACTCGGACACCCCCAGTTTTTCTTTCCATTGCCTTGCTCAGGGATACAGACAGGAGTATCAACCCTAACATGCATGTCTTTTTGATGGTGGGAGGAAACCGGAGCATCCGGAGGAAACCCACACAGACACGGAGAACGTGTAAACTCCACACAGAAAGGACCTGGGACAGCCTGGGGTTCGAACCCAGGACCTTCTTGCTGTTGGGCAACAGTGCTAACCACTGGGCCACTGTGCCGCCCCCACATGTTATAAACCTTTCACTTTTAAAGCTGCCAGTGTTCATGGGTTAAGCAAAGGCTGGTCAAAAGCAAGGCTACCAGTAACTCTTTGGTGGGACGTTTTGTTCCCTGCTGCAGATTTTGGTTGATTATTTTTGCTGTAAGGTAGCTGCTGTTCTGCAGTTACCCCATGGCTATTCAAAAGGAGGATAAGCACATTTGTGTGGCTGTTCGGCTGTCGTGCACTAGATAAAGTGGATATCAACACCAGCAGGGTGATATACGTATGTGTGTAGGAAGCGTTGATTTTAAGCCTCAGGAAAACGTCCAGTTCCAACTCCTGCCGAAGAGTCCTTGAGCAAGAAACTGAATCCTTACTGGCTGCAGGGGGACTGTGCTGTGGCTGGCCTGGAAGAGAGAAAGTCAAAATAACAATTCTTCCATGAAGGATTCAGTGTTTATTTTCAGTTACAGTTGGTTATTTCATATAGTCTAGTTGCTCTTTGGAGAGAAGTATATATATCATATAAAATAAATAATAGTGACAATATTTTGGATAAGTATTTTTCCAAGCTAATTTTGTAGTATATTTTTATTTTTTAATTTTTCATGCTGGACTGTAAATACTGTAATGATAATTTTATATTTTTTTGTTGATCTTTAGATGTTTTTTTTTTAGTTTTAACTTAATCTGTGATGTCATATCCTTTAGTTTTTTTTTTAGGTTGAACTGATGCCTAAGCATTTCAATGCCAGCAGTGCCTGCCATGCTGTAATCAGGAAGCAGGAACACTTTGTCATTTCATTTCATGTACTTGCGTAAATGTAGTTTCCCCCAGCCCATGGCGGTGCAACACAAAGACAAAAACGCATATCCAAGAACACACAAATCCAAACTAACACATATATCCAAATTAAACAAAAAAAATCACTGTCCAAGGGAACGAATGCCAGCCAGGATGACTGCCGGAACTGCCGGTCTGCATGGGCTAGCAGTTAGCTTAGCCTGCCCCGCTTCTGCATTCTGTCAGACTGCCTCCTGTGGTTCCTCTTCGGGCGCAGCTCCGAGCAGGGGCCGTGGTTCTTGGGGCCCACCGGACGCAGCAGACCAGGCTGTCTCAGCTAGACACCCTCGACACACGTCCTCACACTTTACATGACGACACTAAAACACAGTCAAGGCTAGGCGAGGCCGCCTTCCCACACCGGTACAGGGTGAGGGCGCTGCAAACATGAATTCGCACCGCCGTCTCCCCACACCAGAAGCGGAAATTAAATCGGAAGCGGTATTGTTGCGCATTTGACAAATAAAACAACTTGAACTTGAAACAGAGGGTCTGTGGTTCGATGTTTTGTTCTGTGTCTGTTTGGTTTCATATATTTGGAAGCCCTGAGGTTGTTTTTTTTTCAATTAGTATTTATTTATTGCAGGAGAGTCCATTCCAATCCGGCTGTTCCTGGCGGGCTACGAGATGACACCCACCATGAGAGACATCAACAAGAAGTTCTCAGTGCGCTACTACCTCAACCTGGTGCTCATAGACGAAGAGGAGAGACGCTATTTCAAACAGCAGGTACACACAAACACACACACGTTATTAAATTAACTGCATACTTTCCTATTTTGTGCAACTAATTTGATCAGCAGGAGTCCACAATTTGGTAAAAATGTCCATACGTTCTTAAAGCCGTTTCGGCAATTTGGCTTAGTTATCCCAATACTTGGTCTTCATTTCATTTAATTGGTTCAAGATTTTGACAAGTTAAGATTCATACTGTTGGAATGGTAAGATAAATTATTAAGTCACTGCATTACTGCCGATAAAAGACGATGGACAAGGATTTCAGTACAAACTACATTTATTTTACCTGACAGGTCGGCCGCCGCGACAGGGCTCTGTACATTACTTAGCGTGGGATTAATTCATGTGTCGGATACAAAAGAGCCCCCTTAAACCGGGAACACACTAGAAAACTTTTAAAGTCTTAATCGAATTTGAAGACTTGACGTCACGAATTTAACGACCGACTTTCGGTGATTAAAGTAGAAAAACACACTAGTTACGACTGCAGTCACAGAGGCACCCGCGCTTGCCAATGAGCTCAGATTTGTCCAGATTCCAGATTACGACTGCAGTCACAGAGGCACACACACACACACTTGCCAGCGAGCTCAGATTTGTCCAGATTCCAGTTATAAAAGTCAGCCAGACTTGTTTGGTATTGTCATGACGGCTCCAACTGGTCAAAGGCTTTATAGGGCAGTGAGTGATGGGAACCGTAAATCCAAGCAAAGTACAAATTAACGTGTGCCGGCTTTCCATGGTGACCTGCCCTGTTTTGCACAGGCCGGAGCAGACTCTGCACGATCTTGCAAATAAGTCGTCCGGGAGTCCGTAGTGTGGCGGTCTATTCCGTGGTCCATCAACATGGGGATCACTGGTTCGAATCCCCATTTTACCTTCGGCTTGGTTGGGCGTCCCCACAGACACAATTGCAGAGGTGGAAAAACCCGGTCCAGAAAGTAAAAATCCTAACTGTGTCGTCACTCCAGCTGATTTGGGAAACTAGTCAGTGCAATCTGATGGTGCAGTACGTGGGTGGAGTAAAGACACAGTTAAGGTTTTTACTTTCTGGACCGGGGGAATTGGCTGTGTCTGCGATTGGGAAGCCGGATGTGGGTATGTGTCCTGGTCGCTGCACTAGTACCTCCTCTGGTCGGTTGGGGCGCCTGTTCGGGGGGGGGGGGGTGGAACTGGGGGGAATAGCGTGATCCTCCCACGCGCTACGCCCCCCTGGCGAAACTCCTCACTGTCAGGTGAAAAGAAGCGGCTGGTGACTCCACATGTGTCGGAGGAGGCACGTGGTAGTCTGCAGCCCTCCCCGGATCGGCAGAGGGGCGTGGAGCAGCGACCGGGACGGCTCGGAAGAGTGGGGTAATTGGCCGGATACAATTGGGGGAGAAAGAGGGAGAAACTTTCTGCTGATCATTCACTTGTCGTCCCGGTCCAGGAGATCACCCTGTGGAGGAAAGGAGACATCGTGAGGAAGAGCATGTCTCACCAAGCAATCATCGCCTCCCAGCGGTACCAGGGCTCCTCCAATACAGAGAAGTCCTTGGCCCAGGCTAAGGAAGACAGCAGCTAAAGCCTGGCACTCATTCCGTCCATGTGGTTTGTCAAAAGTGTGTGTGTGTGTGTGTGTGATTGTGTGTGTGTGTGTGTGTGTGTGTGTGTGTGTGTGTGTGTTCACCTTGAGGGAACGCAGTACATAAATGATCAGTGAGTTCTGGATGGGGGTGCGAGTCAGTCTGTTCGCATTGAACGAGTGTGCCGTTTTTTTTCTAGGACTCCGTGTGAGAGGCTTTAAAACATATCCTTATACTGAGAGCAAGTGTTTGCTATTGGAACAAAGAATCGAACGTGGGTCAAACAATACTAGCTGCAAACATAATAACAACACCCCCCCCCCTCCCCGAGTGTTTTACCAGGGGGGAGGTCTAGATGGGTGGGGAATACCTCATCAGCGCAATTCGCATGGTATCAGTCAAGCTGTCAATCACAGCAAACTAGACCTTACTGACTGTCAGATGCCTTCCGGGGCTCGGCTAAATTTGTTTGGTATTCGGTGAACCGTGTTGTGTGGCAAATCCCGTGCGTCTGATACTCCAAGGAGGCTTAAAGCACAAGCTGAGAGTGGTTTTTCCAACTCCTTGTTGGAGCCGACTCTGCTTTCCCATTTGTAGTTCCGCAAGCAGCTGTGTGCGCGCAAATTTGTTGGACCGAAAAGCCACCTTAAGTGTGTTTCGAACTTACTTTATCTTGGTTACGGTGCGCGTATGCAACGTGGTTACCGCGTGAGCAAAATGTGCACGTCCTCGTCCGTGTGCACTTTTGTCTGACTGGCGGTTTTAAAGGTGTGACTACCAGGGCGCCGCTCAGGACGGATAAGCTCAGTCAGCTTCTCGTCCAGCGGTTCCGCCATACGGGATGTATTTTGTCAGTGGGCAGGAACCTGGTGGTTTATATGGGTGTCACACCTCGCTGATAGGTTTAATTTTTGACGACGTACGCGAACGTCCCGCCGAATGACCCTCGGCCACACATGGCGGCCATATTGCATACACGTAAGCCTAATTTAAAGTAAAGTGTTTTTTTTTTCGTCTTGGCCTTTTCTTCCACACAGCTGGAAGAGAGCACTGTACATAGCAGTTGAGATAAAAAGATCTTGGATATGTAAGTCGAATTTCCAAGGAATGTGACATTTTATTTACTTTTTTTTTTCTTCGCTATTTGCTTAAAAACTCTTGATTTTGATTATAATTTTTTTTTTCTTTTCACTTTTTGCGGCAAGGTGTGCAAGACCATATTCAAATTTAACAAAAAAAAACAAAAAAAAATAATCCAGGGCATCCAGGTGGAGTGGCGGTCTGTTCCATTGCCTACCAACACAGGGGTTGTCGGTTCGAATCCCCGTGTTACCTCCGGCTTGGCCGGGCGTCCCTACAGACACAACTGGCCGTGTCTGCAGGGTGGGAAGCCGGATGTAGGTTTGTGTCCTGGTCGCTGCACTAGCGCCTCCTCTGGTCGGACTGGGTGCCTGTTTGGAGGGGGGGGGGACTGGGGGAAATAGCGTGATCCTCCCACGCGCTACGTCCCCCTGGCGAAACTCCCCACTGTTAGGTGAAAAGAAGCGGCGGGCGACTCCACATGTATGGGAGGAGGCATGTGGTAGTCTGCAGCCCTCTCCGGATCGGCAGAGGGGGCGGCTCAGCGACCGGGACGGCTCGGAAGAGTGGGGTAATTGGCCCAATTGGGGAGGAAAAAAAAGGGGGGGGGGTCCAAAAAAAAAGAATCCACCTGGGAAGAGATGTTTATCTTAGCACAGACAATGAGGGCATATTTGCATAAGAACATGTTTAATGTATTTCACACATTCCAGGCTTTCATCAACAGTAGGTGTGATAACAAAACAGTTAATTTTCCACAGAATCCATTCATGTGTATTGCTGTGCACCTTAAACCCAGCCTGTCAGTCAATGAAATAACAGCCCCGGACACACGGTGGCGATGTGCTGCCACTGCTGCTATAACTAGTGTGGCAGCTCTGGATGATGTGGGGTTACTACGTTTTTACTCGGCTCCATGTCAATTAAATGGTTTCTCATGTTTTGTAGCCTGGTGTACCTATTTGCACTAAGATCTCATTTTCCTCTCTCTGTCATCACCGATGTTGAGGGGGGGGGGGGGGCGCAGCGGTTGTCGGGAATCTCCGACTCTTATTTCATTAATCCTGTTGTCGCAGTCAGTATTACACCTGCTCGGTGACAGAGCTAACGCGGGCGGATGCTTGTAAAACCAGCCCGTTCAGGTTTTTGTATGAGTTCGGCTTCAGTAATCGGCGGGCTCACCTGAAGACCTTACAGCACTTGCAGCGATGGTTTGTTAGCTTTGTGTCAAAAGAATTTATTGCCAAATTTGTTTCAGTACAATTGCTTTTCTTGAGAGAAATTATATCGCATTTTACCAGAATTTCCATTCTTAACATGAAGCGTAGAGTTTGCTCCTTTAATATTTCTGCTCCAATCTGTTTTAATGAAATATGATTTATTGTATAAATTTGTCTAGCTTTGATTTGAGATCCTTCTTATTGTGGATTTATGAATGTATGTAAAGTGGCTCGGGCTCTCGGTGTGTGAAATATGAATTGTGCATCGAGAGCGACTGAATCACACTGGCTACCTGATAAATAAACTGCAGATGTCACACAATATATTTTTAAAGAACATAATTGTTTGGTTTGTTTCTTCCAGTAAGACGTTTTACAGATGAGAAAATCGACGTACAATGGTGCTGCGTCCACGACTCTCGTGTAAGGAAAGGAAATGACAAGTTATCATCCGCGAAGGAAAAAGTTAAGTGCGTTGAAAACGAACTCCATAGCCTTTACTCACAAGCTCACTGTGTATCTTATAAGAGGTTTAAATGTGCCATTTTTGCTTGGAAATAAGACACAAAATTTTTTTTTACGAAGGCCTTCAATATCTTTGTGTAGAAACAAGACTTGTGTCACCAGACTATAGTCGCCCATATTGCAGCCCATTTTGCCCCTCCCCGGGCGTTTAGTGGTTTGGGTGCCGTTTATTTATTTGTGGGAAAACAGCTGCAGCAGATGACATGATGAAGATTTCGGGAAAAGGTGGGCAGGATAACCTGATGACGGTTTGGAGGTAAATGGGTCAAAGTCATGATCAAGGACACACACACAAAAACAAAAAAAAAAAGGGTCAGAATCATTCCTCAGACACAACTTTGTCGAAAACGGTTGAATTCGGGGCGTCCGGGTAGAGTAGCGGTCCATTCCGTTGCCTACCAGCACGGGGATCGGCGGTTCGAATCCCCGTGTTACCTCCGGCTTGGTCGGGCGCCCCTACAGACACAATTGGCCGTGTCTGCATGTGGGAAGCCAGATGTGGGTATGTGTCCTGGGGCAGATTTGTGCTACACACCCATGGGATTTTTTAGCCCTGAAGTTTGTCTCAGAGACCAGTGTAGAACCTGGGTAGCCCCTGAATTTAGATGCCGATTGGCTAACACTGATGTCTTTGTAGGCCCAGGGGGTGATTGCTTGTTGCAAGAGGTAGACAGTAGATGTTAGGGGGAAGGAATTACAAATGACCATCATGCTTTGCTGCTGACTGTAAGACAGTGGTGAGGGCTAAATAATTCCATGGGTGTGTACGCACAAATTTCCCCATAGTAATGATTGATACACGAGGCCTCTGGTCAGTCGGGGCGCCTGTTCGGGGGGGAGGGGGAACTGGGGGGGAATAGTGTGATCCTCCCATGTGCTGCGTCCCCCTGGTGAAACTCCTCACTGTCAGGTGAAAAGAAGCGGCTGGCGACTCCACATGTATGGGAGGAGGCATGTGGTAGTCTGCAGCCCTCCCCGGATCAGCACAAGGGGGTGGAGCAGCGACCGGGACGGCTCGGGAAGAGCGAAGTAACTGGCCAGATACGAACGGGGAGAAAAGGAGGGGGGGGGTCCAAAAACAACAACAACAAAGAAATGGTTGCATTCACTTCAAGTTGACATTTTGTTCTACTTTAAAGATGTACTCCTGTCCATTGCTGTAGTAAGAGATGCCTCATTTTGAAGAGGGTTAACAGTCAACGAGCTCATCTGCATCAGTATTTTTTTTTTTTTGTCTGTCACTGAGATGGCCTTGGCAAATGATTTACATCCTTTCCTGTTCAGACTGTTCCTGGACCAGCGTTGCCCTTTGGTGGAGAGCAAGGAGTTGTTTCTTAACTGTTGGCCCTCTGTGGGGAAGGAAACACACTGCACCTGCTCTCAATACATACACCGACCAGCCAAAACATTAAAACCACCTGCCTAGTATTGTGTCGGTCCCCCTCGTGCTGCCAAAACAGCTCTGACCCGTCGAGACGAGGACTCTGCGAGACCTCTCAAGGTTTCCTCTGGTATCTGGCACCAAGCCGTTAGCAGCAGATCCTTTAAGTCCTGTAAGTTGTGAGGTGGGGCCTCCATGAATCGGACTTGTTTTTCCAGCACATACCACACATATTCGATCAAGGTTGAGAGCCGGGGAATTTGGAGGCCAAGGCGAATCCTTGGACCTCTGCCATGTTCCTCAAACCATTCCTGAACAATTTTTGCAGTGTGACCGGGCACGTTATCCTGCTGAAAGAGGCCGCTGCCATCAGGGAATGCCGTCGCCATGAAGGGGTGTACCTGGTCTGCAGCAATGTTTAGATAGGTGGTACATGTCGAAGTAACATCCACATGGATGCCTGCGTCCAAGGTTTCCCAGCAGAACATTGCCCAGAGCATCACACCGTCTCTGCTGACTTGCCTTCTTCCCATAGTGCATCCTGGTGCCATCTCTTCCCCAGTTAAACAACACACACACCCTGCTGGCCACATGGTGTAAAAGAAAACATGATTCGTCAAGACCAGGCCCCCTCCTTCCATTGCTCCATGGTCGAGTTCTGATGCTCACATGCCCATTGTAGGCACTTTCAGTGGTGGACAAGGGTCATCATGGGTAATCTGACCGGTCTGCAGCTACGCAGCCCCATACACGGCAAGCTGTGATGCACTGTGTTCTGACACCTGTCTGTCAGTATTCACCCTTCCAGCAATTTGAGCTACAGTAGCTCTTGTGTGGTAGCAGACCAGACGGGCTAGCCTTCGTTCCCCATGTGCATCAGTGAGCCTCAGGCGCCCATGACCCTGTCACCGGTTCACCGGTTGCCCTTCCTTGGACCACTTTCAGTTGGTACTGACCACTGCGTACCGGGAACACCCCACAAGAGCTGCCGTTTTGGAGATGCTCTGACCCAGTCATGCAGCCATCACAATTTGGCCCCGCTCAAAGTCCCTCAGATCCTTACTCTTGCCCATTTTTCCTGTTTCCAACACATCAACTTCAAGAACTGACTGTTCACTTGCTGCCTAATATATCCCACCCCATGACAGGTGCCACTGTAATGAGATAATGTTCTTCACTTACCTGTCAGTGGTTTTAATGTTTTGGCTGATGGGTGTATATTATTGTATATTATTGTATTGTGATCCCAGCCGTTGTCTATTTTGACTGTTATCTCCTTTGTTATAATAGTGCACCATTGAGAAAAGCAGTAAAATATTCATATATCATCCAACCTCCAAGCAGTCTCAAAGAGCTTTTCAGTGTGTACAACTTATTTTATTTTTGGTTGCCATGTAGTGGTACAGACAGGCTTAGTCATGTAAATTGTGATAGGGATTTAAAAGAGGAATGCATTCAGAAACATGTTGAAATGCAGAATGCATACTCGTCAAGTTAATGCTACCCACTCACACTGTCGTTTATCTAATGCGTATCTATATCCGGATTTTAATAATGTTTTATGCCAGTATTAGACTGAAATGAGGGTCGGTGGGGGGGGGAATAAACGTCGTCTTTGTATTCCAGGTGGTAAATGTGCAGCAGTCTGTGTCCTGAGACTGCTTTGACCTGCGTCAGTGTGCTTCACTGCCTTCTATATAGCCGGTGTGGATTTATACAACGGTTTCTCACATTTCAGTGTTATCATAAATACATGGGAGTTATTGAGTATTGTACACCATTGTAAAGCTGTGTCTGGGGTCGGTCCCACGTCATAAATCTCCAAAATGAAGCGGGTGAGTAAAACTATATCATCAATAACTGATACGCATGAAGACAAGAGCTATGAAAATCAGACCCACGTTGTTTTAAGTAGAAATATAACGCACAACGGGGCTGAACATGAAAGACCAAGACAAATAAAAAGATGTGAAGAAGCAGTTTCAGCTGAAGGAAATTGTAAATGTATGACAGAGGAGGTGACATTTCTCTGTAGTCACTATACATATGGTCTTTTCCTGTTGCACAGGATCCTGATCCCTGTCTAATATATAAGCCAAGATTTAACTGGACGTATTGGTTTCAGCCCTTGGCACAATTAGCAAATTAAAGCTTACAGTTGGAATTCATTAAACCACATCTTGGGCTTAGTCATGAGTCATGCAAATAAGAGACGACTTCTTTTTCTTTCGGCGTGTTCCCTGTTCCCCGGGGGTCGCCACAGCGGATTTGATAGTTTCCATCGGTACCCTGTGAGGGCACAGCACCGATGGCGGTCGCTGTTAACCTGGGCCTTGACTGATCCAGTATGGTCTTGTCAGTCCGCATGATTTGGCAAAATTTTACACCAGATGCCCTTCCTGAGATAACCACTAACCCTAATAAAATAAATAAAATACAAATAAGGTAAATAATTCCATCAATGGTGGAACTGCTAAGTTCTTTCAATTTGCATTATACATTTCTGATTTATAGTGAAAGCAATTTTGGGAACACACTTCCTCCTGTGTGGAGCAACTGATGCCAGTAGAGGTCAGGTTTGGATCAACTTTCTGTCTGTGGACATAAACCATCAACCTCAAGCTGTGAATCCATCTACTACTACTTTCGGCTGCTCCCCGTTAGGGGTCGCCACAGCGGATCATCTGTTTCCATCTCTTCCTGTCCTCTGCATCTTCCTCTGTCACACCAGCCACCCGCATGTCCTCCCACACTTCATCCATAAACCTCCTCTTTGGCCTTCCTCCTTTCCTCTTCCCTGGCAGCTCCATGTTCAGCATCCTTCTCCCAGTATACCCAGCATCTCTCCTCCACACATGTCCAAGCCATCTCAATCTTGTCTCTCTTGCTCTGTCTCCAAACCGTCCAACCTGAGCTGCAATCCTGTCCTCCTCCGTCACTCCCAATGACCATCTTATCATCTTCAATTCAAGCCGTGAATCCATAAATGTTGAAAATACTGACGTTGGCTGGTTCCTATTCTAAAAGTAACAGATTGTGCAAAATCAACTGAAGCTTCTTTTTTTTAATTGTAGTCTGTCTTGTGAAATGCTATAACCTGAATGTGTTTGTTTAATTTGGCATTCAGTAGACCGCATCTTCGGTCTTGACGAGGGGTTTTCAAACTGTGGAAGCTAGGTGGGTCCACAATAAACACGTTTTATGTAGAGACAGAAAAAAAATATTTTTGTGATTTTTTTTTATCATAAAAAAAGAAAACATTACTGTCATGTTTTCAATGCAATTATTTGATTGTATTCCAAAATATCACTAAAGTAATGCTGACATATTATTTTGAATTATGTTGAAATAGCCGTACACTGTGGAAATTTGTCAGGAACAGTATTGTTATTGGAGGTTTGTCAATCTCAGTTTATTACCCCAGTGTACATTTAGGGGTAGTAGGATAAACACAGCTGCAGCTGACATAAATAAGGGCTCCAGCGTATTGTTAGTGCTGGCTCGGTCCGTCTGTGGATGCCGATAGGTGTGCTGGTACACCTAAATCAAACAGAGCCATTATTAATGTTATTAGCTGCAGCTGTGTTTGTCCTGCTACGCTAACATCACAGAATACCACGACCAGCCTGCCATGCTTTTAACCTTTAGTTCGTTTTTAAACTGTAGATGTTGGCCAACTCAATAGCACGATCCAGGGTTTAGAAACTCTCTGTGGTGTTTTCTTCCTCTTGTCTCTCCCTTCCTCGCCCTCACAGATCTCTCTCCGAGCACTGCTGAGGTGTTCTCTGTCAGGGTGGGCCCTTCTTCCTCATGATTGCTGTCCTGATCTGGGTGAATGTGTTTGTCAGGAGACATTTGCCCCCCCCCCCCAAACACAGCATTGGGTGGCGTTCTCCTGGACTTCTGTCTCTCCCTCTCCTCACCTCAGTCTTCTCCGCTGTTGAGGTGCTCTCTTGCAGGGTCAGCTGCTTTACTCGAAAGACTACCAGACCCCAAGCCTATGGCAAACTGTTTCACACACTGTAATGCACCAGTCGCTAACATTTAAACACGTACTTGTGTTTTAGACACTACTCACTATTCTGAGACATAGAAGTATCTGTACATACTGCAGGAGTTGTACGGCAGAAAGTGAACAGGGCAGAATAAGGTGAGGAGTGTTCATTGAGAGAGGTGTCAGTATGCAATGGAAAGTCAATAAGCAATTTTGTCTTAACAGTTTTTCCCCCAATTTAATCAAAGGATTTTACTTTGGAAACATTTTGTCTTGCTTTGAGTTCTTGATTAAGTTAAATAGTGCCAAAAGAAACAAATTAACACAAGTGGCAGCAAACAAATGTCAGAACTGGGGTAACCCAGATAGCAAAATTGCTGTGGCCCAGACCCGTCCCGCACCTGACACTTTCATCCGGCCTACATACCGCGAGGAATGATGGCACTTGGGCGGTCCGCTCCTTTTTGCCAAATCTGGGCCAGAACCAAGCCATAGCAATGCTGCATGTGCCACATATTTGCCAAAAGTGGCCCATATTTGTTTTGTGATATTTGGGCCATATTCACCATTTACCACACGGGCCACTTCAGGGTCACATCCAGATCACATGTTGCCGAGAGCACCGCATCTTTGCCAAAAAAGGCCCACATTTGATTTGGCATATTTGGGCCATATTTTATATTATACATGTGGGCCACTTCAGGCTCACATCTGTTTTGTCAGGGCCAGAAGAAGGCCATCAGTGCCACATCATTGCCTGAAGTGGCCCACATCTGGATGCTATCTGGGAATTAGCTAAAGTTAGCAAGCATTATAGGCAGGATAATCACACTTTGAACAATAAATCCTCCTAAATGCGATCAAATCAGTCCAAATAAGCTGTATAGTCTTGATCCACTGACGAAAAAGAATAGTTTCAATCTTTTCAATTTCCATGAAAGATGTCACAAATCTTTTGGTTGCTGTCAAAACTGAGCCCAACTAAGGGACTGTCTCAGAATAACACGCAAAGTGTCACATTCGTACCCTTCTGTGCCTCCCCCCCATCTTCTGGTTTGCATCTGTTATCCCTCGTTATGTCACGCTTCTTTCATATCATGCCAGTCACAGCTTACTACTTTAGGCATGCCACTTCTCACTCTCATTGCCAATTTGTCAAGTAACCTTGCCATGCATTCCCTTGCTCTTAGCCAAGCTCCATTGTCTAGTTTTATGCCTGTTTGGTTCTCACAGTTGCCTTGCCTTTTACCTGTTCTGCCTTTTCATCTTTTCCAGAGTTTTAGCTGATTGTAAGCTTCCCAAGTTCTACTGCTTTTGACAGACCGCCTGAGTTTGATTTGTTTCTGGTTTTTGGGCTTGTTGCCCATTTTCTGTTTTGTTAAAACTTGCCAAGTCTGTTGATTCGGAATGTTATCCTGCCTAAAGTCTACTTTTGTGTCTGCGCCTTAGTTCCACCTTGAACCCTTGTCAGTACAAACTGGCCAGAATGGACTCAGCAGATGCCGACCATGTCCGGAACGCTGTGGCCCTTCAGAGAGCTATCATTGGCTGCCATAAACAACAGCTCCAGGCAATATCCTTCCTTGATCAAGCCTTCCTCGATCCAAGTCCTCGATCCAAGTCCTTCCTCGATTAAGCCTCTCAACAAGATGAGCATTTTCAGGCTATGATGGAACAGTTCCAGAGCCGGGCAACCAGCTAACCATGTCCTCTGGTCTGACAACCCGCCACTGGTCTGTCCCTACCTGTCGCTCCAGGCTAACCACAGCCCTGTCAGGGAAACTCATCTTCCTCCACTTGAACGTTATGTTGGCGAGCCTGGGACCAGTCTCTCCTTCCTTTCTCAATGTTCATTGGTTTTCGAACTCTAGCCATCATCATTCTACACCGACCACTCCTGGATCGCCTGTATTACCACTCTGCTGGCTGGTTGAGCGATCGCCTGGGCTTCAGCTGAATGAGAGAGGCAGTCGTCCATCTGTTCTAGTTATCAGTTGTTCAATGCCGAGATGAAGGTGTCTGACCATCCAGTTTCAGGAAGAGAGGTAGTTCGGATAATGGATGGGTCTCCATCAAGGTCAAGGTTATCAACTGGCGGTGAGGTGGTGGCCTACCAACACAGTGGTAGGTTAGAGCCCCCTCTGCTATACTCACTGCCAAGACATTTGATCACCCACACGATGGTAAAATGTTCACGATTATATAGGTATCATCTCATGTAAAACCAACAGTGTGATATACTACATGCTCAAATGAAATGCCGCTGTGGACTTGCATACATAGGCAAAACTTCCAGACCCCTCAAAAACAGAATCTCAGAACACAAAAGTACAACCAGAAATCATGACTGTTAAGAGCCCTTTGGCCAACCACTTCAGTCTAATGAACCACACTGCTCCCTTTGTTATATTGAAATCAAACATGTTCATCTTCCATGGAGGGGAGAGATATAAACACTCTGCACTCAAAACATGAACTATTTTGGATTTACACTTTAGATACTGTCACCTAAGGGACGAAATAGACATTTGCTCCTTTTTGTGACTATTATATCTCCTACTTACTAGGTATATCCTCTGTATGTATACTACTTTCATCTATTTTACAGGCCATCTGTGTTCTCCTTTTCTTTTTGGTCTCTGGCTGGAAATATTTCACTTTTTATAGGACAAATAGAGGCACCTCCTTAGTGTTTTATCATACTTGATAACCTACAAGCCTGATAATAACCTACAAGCCTGATGGTAGTTAGGGACACCCTATTGAGTGTCTTTCTTCAAACAAAATTTGTACATAGTAGCTTTATTTATTTATTTTGTACATAGATGAACTGTTGTTTCTGGGATAACTTTTGGTTGTTACCTCACACTATTAAAATTGTACTTTATGTATGCAGAGTTATGTATACTATCATATGTGTGTGTACGTTTATATGCATGCATGTTATATATGTATATGTGTATGCAAATGTGGAGACAGATATTTATGCAATGGATGCTATTTCTTTGTCACATCAGAGACTCTGGTCATGGGACCAGAGACCACAAGAACCTGGAGTGCATTAGAACAGCTAAACGTCTGAACTCTTGCCAAGCCAGGTGGGCTCTATTTTTAATAGATTCAATTTCACATTGTCTCTCTGCCCTGCAGCTAAGAATGGTAAACCAGATGCACTCTCTCGCCAGTTCTCTCCTGCTCCAGAGACCATCCTGGCCCCGCCTCACAACTAGTGGCAGTGGTCACATGGGAGATTGAATGGACAGTCAGTTGCCCTCCTCACAGATTGTTTGTTCTAGACTCTTGTTTGTTCCCAGGTCCTGCGGTGGGGGCATTTTTCAAAACTTAACCACCGTCCAGGGGTCTCCTGCACTCTCGCTTCCTGCAGCAGTACTTCTGGTGGCCTACTATGCGGGAGGACGTCTAGTCGTTCGTGGCAGCTTGCACCATCTGTGCCCAGAATAAGACTCCTCACCAAGCTCCTTCAGGTCTCCTTCAACCCTTGCCTCTATCCCTCACAGATCCTGGTCTCATATCACCTTGGACTTCATCACTGGTCTGCCTCCTTCGAATGCTAATACTGTCATCCTCACAGTCATTGACCATTTCTCCAAGTTGGCCCATTTCATTCCCCTACCTAAACTCCTCTCTGCCAAAGCCACAGCCCAAATCGTGTGTTCAGGATTCATGGTATACCTGCAGACATTGTTTCAGATTATGGTCCACAATTCACATCGCAGTGTTGGAAGGCTTTCTGCACCCTCCTGGGTACCTCTGTCAGCCTTTCCTCCGGTTTTCCTCCCCAGTCCAACAGCCAGTCAGAAAGGGCCAGTCAAGTATTAGAGACTATGTTGGGCATCTGGGTGGCGTGGCGGTCTAATCCGTTGCCTACCAACATGGGTCTCGCCAGTTCGAATCCCCGTGTTGCCTCCAGCTTGGTCAGGCGCCCCTACAGACACAATTGGCCGTGTCTGCGGGTGGGAAGCCAGATGTGGGTATGTGTCCTGGTCGCTGCACTAGCGCCTCCTCTGGTCGGTCAAGGTGCCTGTTCGGGGGGAGGGGGAACTGGCAGGAACAGTGTGATCCTGCCATGCGCTACGCCCCCCCCTGGCCAAACTCCTCACTGTCAGGTGAAAAGAAGCGGCCGGTGACTCCACATATATCAGAGGAGGCATGTGGTAGTCTGCAGAGGCGGTGGAGCAGCAACCGGGATGGCTCGGAAGAGTGGGGTAATTGGTCGGATCCAATTGGGAGCAAAAGGGGGGGGGGATCCGAAAAAAGAAATTTAGAGACTATGTGAGGAATCTGCCCACGATCCCCTCCCCAGCTCCGCCACAGCTCTTTCCCCTTTTCAGTCCCTTCGGCTCAGGTTTTGTCGGCGCATTTGGAAAGGGCCGCGTGCCAACCTCCTGCATACCACAGGGCGCTATCGGCGCCAGGCCGACCATCACCGAACCCCTGCTCCTCATTGTGTCCCACGTCAACTTGTTTCCCTGTCTGTGTGGAACATTCCCCTCGTACCCTCCGCATTCATCCCACATATCAGGTCTCTTCCGCCAAGCCAGTTAGCCCTATTCCCCGCCGCCCCACCCCCCACCCAAGTTGCATTGTTACGAATTATTTGCAGTTGCTGAAATGATAACAAAACAAGCCAAATCAAACCAAAATACAGCATAAGAACAGTTACTAGCGTGTGGATAAGCTTTATTAACAAACTATCAACGTTTATACACAGCTGACAGAAAATCGAAGGTACACGAAGATACCGCATAGATCTCAACCACTTGTGCACTGCTTGAAACACACCCATATCTCACACAGTCACTTGCTTTTAGTCCTGCCTGGTGTTTTTAGTGAAATTATAAAACACAAATGAACAGCTAGAAAACAAATACGGAGGCACGCGGCGGTTCTGCCTCAAGCAGAGACTGAACCCTTCCCCTCTTTCGTGCTCTCTATTTTAGTCTCGGTTGTATTCTCGGTAAACTTGTGATGAACTCAAAAACGACCTCAAAAATGACCTTCTGACCTTTCACCCGGGTCAAAGCCATAAATCGCTTGGCGCTTATAGTCTCATGGTGACCGCTATCGGGGCTTCGCTGCGCTGGCCTTTAGTGTGGCGACGTTGTCTTCTCTCCGTTTTCTTTCCCTCCTCTCCGGTCCTGTACCGCAGGAGGAGGTGAGGGGGACGAGCAGCTGTTTAAACAGAGAACAAGACCGCTGTTGTCCGGTTGGCCGTGATGCCTCTGCCGGCAGGCCTCAGTTTGGCGAGCTGGCCCTCATTCATAAACATGACCTTCTCTTCTATCTCGGTTTTACACCACAAGAAGGAGCAGCGTGTGTGCATGTGTGTGCGTGACATGTCAACACAATATGCATCAGCATGCATCTTTGTCTACTTGTATGTGTGAAAACGTGTCCATGCTCCTGTTTTACCCAAGCACACAACTCGGTGCTATCAGACTGCCATGCTAGAAGGATCTTTAGCATATATAAATGTGTTTTCTTCAGCTGCAACTGATTTATACTTGAGTGTAGCGTAGCGGTCTATTCCATTGCCCACCAACACAGGGATCGCTGGTTCGAATCCCCGTGTTGCCTCCGGCTTGGTTGGGCGTCCCTACAGACACAATTGGCCGTGTCTGTGGGTGGGAAGCCGGGTGTGGGTATGTGTCCTGGTCGCTGCACTAGCACCTCCTCTGGTCGGTCGGTCGGGGCGCCTGTTTGGTGGGGGAGGGGGAACTGGGGGGAATAGCGTGATCCTCCCACGCGCTACGTCCCCCTGGTGAAACTCCTCACTGTCAGGTGAAAAGAAGCGGCTGGCGACTCCACATGTATGGGAGGAGGCATGTGGTAGTCTGCAGCCCTCCCCGGATCGGCAGAGGGGGTGGAGCAGCGACCGGGATGACTCGGAAGAGTGGGGTAATTGGCCGGATACAACTGGGTAGAAAAGGGGGGGGGGTTCCAATAAATAGATAGATACTGGAGTATTTCATTGCTTTGATACTTGATTGCTTTTTATCCTTATAGTTTTAATTTGTGCTATCACTATTTAATGTTCTCTCCCTTCTCTCTTTATGCCTCTTGATTGATGAAACCGAACAGAAGTTTATTGTATATGAAATCATAACACTGTAAAATTCTTGTTTTTATTCTTTATCAGGGGTGCACCACCGTCTTGGTGTCTCCAGGTGGTCTAAAGCATGACCTCATTCTTGTCAGGTCTGCAAAACTGAGTGGGGGGGGGGACCCCTTGCGTGGGGTTATTATATGATTAACGAGGACCCAGACATGTGGAAGTGCGAGGAGCACGTTTTGTGAAAAGTGATTTAGCACCTTGTACTGTGCACCATATTCCTGCAGGTGGATGCAGCACCTCAGGCCCCCCACCAAATCAAAGAAATCCAATTCAAAAACCACAGATCGACAAGACAGAACAATGGTGCAGTAACCTACAGGCTTTTGCACGGCTTCCATCCCACAGCCCCCCCCACCCCATCCCACCCCCACCACCACCAAAACAAAGTAATGAAATATTAACACATAGATAGACAAGACAGACAATAATGAGGGAACCTGTAGGCTTTGGCATGGCCTCCAGCCTACAGGACCAGGACCCTCCCCCTCCCTCCCACCACCACTACCACCACCACCACCAGCAAATCAATGAAATCAAACCAAAAATACGCATATACCAAGGGCGTCGGAACCAGGGGGGACGGAGGGGACAAGTCCCCATCAATGTGGGGGGGTCGAAAAGCCCCCCCCCCATAAACAAGCACATCCACTACTAAGATATATGCACAAATATATATAATAGTGGACATACACTCACTGTATGTGTCAGCATTCATGTCATCCCCATCCCACAATATGTAACAGTATTAACAAAAAAATAAATAAAAATAAAATCCCCCCCTCCTCCCCACGTCGTTGGTACCGGCGGCGGCGCGCTGTTACGTCACTGCGGTGACGTGGCGGCGCGCTGATACGTCACTGCGGTGACGCGGCGGCGCGCTGATACGTCACTGCGTTGACGCGGCTGATGCGTCATAACGCTTCAAGGCAGCGGCGGTGAATCCTCCTGTGTTCCTCACCACTCACAGGTGTGTAAACTCCCTCACTAACAAAGTGTACTTACCCATTTTTAAAAGATAACGCGTCGTTATGGTAACGCCTGAGGTTGAGACCTATGTATGGTATCGTAGTAGTGTTTTTGCTAACTCCGGTCAATGCTAGTCAGTGAGCGGGAAGGCTAACGTTAGCTAGCAGAGACGTTGTGACAGTCACGTCAATAAACTGTAAAGGTTATAACGTTAATGCGGGACGGGCTATAGCAACCGTATTGTGAATACGACGTTTTATAACGCATTTACATTCATTTCAGGGTGCTGTGTTCTGGTAGTTTGGTAACTTCATAACGTTGGTAACCAACTACCGTATTTGCCTCAGTGACAATGAAGTGCAGATCTATATAGGCTTTACTTTTTTGTCTCAGATAGCTTAAAAATGGTTAATATAGCTGCCGAAATTAAAGATAATAGATAATTGTGATATTCTCCAGAATATAATAGCCCGTTTGGCTATAAGGTTGATGCGATAGAAGCCCTCCTATTGGCTGTTAAGTTAGCTGCAAGCTGATTGGTCCATATGACGCATGCGTGCGCAGGGGAACCGCATAATGGTCAGTCTGTGTTGAGCACTCAGACGAGCCGCTACTGCGGAGCTCCTGTAAGATTGTAACCGTTGTGGTGACCCACATCTATATAACTAGAGACATTCACCTAAGAGAGAATGCACTTCCGCTTCCGGTCCAGAGAGTTCAGTGTCGTTGTCGAATATATGACATGTAAAGTTGGAGCTAGTAAACTACCTCGACTACGTCTACTCTCACGTCTCCTGTCTCGTTGTTTTCTAACTCCACATTGGTGACCCCGACGTGATCAAACAACTAATACGAGTATGTTTGACAACGACGACGCCGGTGCTAACAACATGGCTATTGCTAACGCTAGCATTTACACCGCTACTGTGAAGCTACCCGACTTTTGGCAGCATAATCCACGGCCGTGGTTTCAACATGTGGAAGCCCAGTTCCAGCTGAGAGGGATAACGCAGGATGCAACGCAGTACTTCCACGTAGTGGCGGCGTTAGACGCATCGACAACGGCGCGAGCAATGACACTGCTGGAAGCTCCGCCAGCTGCTGGCAAGTACGATGCTATAAAGACATTCCTCCTGAAACTATTTGAACTGTCGGAGCTGGAGAAGGCAGACCGTTTACTGTCCCCGAATGGCCTCGGCGACGGCAAACCGTCTGAGTTAATGGAAAAAATGCTGTCTGTGCTGGGATCGGCTGATCCGGCCTTTCTTTTCACACACATTTTTCTGAGGCAGCTCCCCGCACCTGTACGCACAGCACTGGCCAGTTCTCCTCTCGCCGCCTCCAAGGACTACCGTTCTCTGGCTGCTGAAGCAGACAGGGTTTTCCTGGCCAACCGGCAACAGTTTGTGCATGCCCTGCTACCCCACCAGACCGCCCCACCACCACCTGTGTACGACTATATGGACACCGCGGCTGCGGTGACAGCCCGCCGCCAACCTGACGACGGGCTCTGTTATTACCATGCCAGGTTTGGGGCAAAAGCAAAACGGTGTCGCAAACCCTGCAGTTACAGGGTTCAGGGAAACGCCAAGGCCGGCGCTTGTTAACGGCTATGGGCGCCGGCCGTGACTGCAAGCTGTTGTTCATCAGAGACTCCTTGTCGGGCCGGCGGCTGCTGGTTGACTCTGGCGCTCAACGCAGCATACTACCAGCACAAGCTGTGGACACGATGACCGACAGTCACGGCCCCCAGATGGACGCCGCCAACGGCACGTCCATTCGGACGTACGGTATCAGACATGTGGACGTGTGTTTTGGCGGCCGACGTTTCGGCTGGGACTTTGTGATGGCTGCTGTATCCACCCCGCTCCTAGGTGCGGATTTCCTCTGTGCTTTCAACCTACTGGTGGATGTTAAAAACTGTCGCGTGATTGATGCCGTCTCTTTTGCGTCATACCCCTGCACGCTTGGGGGCGCTGGAGCGCTGTGCCTCGCTAACACACTCTCCACCGGGGATCCATACCAACGCCTGCTCGCAAATTTCCCCGAGCTGACCACACCCACCTTCTCCTCGGCGGTGGCCAAGCACGGCGTGGAACATCATATCACCACAGTGGGCCCCCCAGTTTATGCCCGGGCCCGACGCCTCGACTCGGCCAAGCTCGCAATAGCCAGGGAGGAGTTTTCGACTATGGAGCGCCTCGGCATTGTCCGCCGTTCTGACAGCCCGTGGGCTTCCCCTCTTCACATGGTTACTAAGGCCAACGGGGGTTGGCGCCCGTGCGGGGACTACCGTCGCCTAAACAATGCCACGACCCCCGACCGGTACCCCATACCGCACATACAAGATTTCTCTAACCACCTGGCGGGCGCTGCCATCTATTCCAAAATCGACTTAGTGCGGGGGTATCACCAAGTGCCGGTCCACCCACTGGATGTCCCAAAAACGGCTGTCATCACACCCTTTGGGCTCTTTGAGTTTTTACGTATGCCTTTCGGCCTTAAAGGGGCGGCGCAGACGTTTCAGCGCCTTATGGATTCTGTGCTCCGCGACATGCCATTTTTGTTTGTGTACTTAGACGACATCCTCGTGGCCAGCGCGTCGGCGGAGGAACACATGACGCACCTCAGACAGCTGTTTGACAGGCTCAGCGAACACGGCCTCATCATCAACCCAGCTAAGTGTCAGTTCGGGGAGTCGTCCATCACCTTCCTCGGGCACCACATCACTCCACAGGGGGCCGTTCCCCTCCCTGCCAGGGTTGAGGCTGTCACCATGTTCCCCCGCCCCCGCACTGTACAGTCGCTGCAGGAATTCCTGGGCATGGTGAACTTTTATAACCGTTTCCTGCCCCGTGCCGCCCACATCATGCGTCCCCTGTATGAGGCCCTGCGGGGTAAGAAGTCTAAGGACGAGCTGCACTGGTCTTCGGGGATGGACGAGGCTTTTGTGGCCGCCAAGACCGCGCTGGCCAACGCTGCGCTGCTAGCTCACCCGTCGCCTGCCGCCCCCATAGCCCTTACAACGGATGCCTCCGACTACGCCGTGGGGGCCGTGTGTGAGCAGTGGGTGGGGGGGGGCTGGCAGCCGTTGGCGTTCTTCAGTAAACAACTCCGTGAGAGCGAGCGCAAATACAGCACCTTTGATAGGGAACTACTGGGTCTCTTCCTCGCAACCAGACACTTTAGGTTCCTATTGGAGGGCCGACAGTTCACCGCTTTCGTGGACCACAAACCGCTGACGTTCTGTATGGCCAAAACCTCAGAACCGTGGTCTGGGCGTCAGCAGCGTCATCTCGCGGCGGTTTCCGAGTTTACCACGGACATACAACACGTGTCGGGCAAGGATAACTCCGTCGCCGACTGCCTTTCACGGGCGGTTGTTAACGCCGTTCACTTGGGACTCGACTACGCCGCTATGGCAGCGGACCAAGCCAAGGACGCGACCGTTCAAGACTACCGGTCGACCCCTACGGCGCTACGGCTGGAGGACGTGACGTTCGACGCGGCCAACACCACCCTCCTCTGTGACATCTCCACCGGTCAACCGCGCCCCCTGGTGCCTACTTCCTGGCGGCGCCGAGTTTTCGACACCGTCCACGGCCTTTCCCACCCGGGAGTGAAGGCCTCGACCAAATTGGTGAGCGTCAAGTTTGTTTGGCCTGGGCTCCGTAAGGATGTTAGAGCCTGGGCCGGCTCTTGTGTGGCGTGCCAACGCGCCAAGGTGCACCGCCATACCAAGGCCCCTTTGGCGCCGTTTGTGGTTCCAGAGAGGCGGTTTGACCACGTCAATGTTGACCTGGTGGGTCCCCTGCCCCCCTCCCGTGGTTATACGTTCCTCCTCACTATTGTGGACAGGGCCACCAGGTGGCCAGAGGCTATTCCCTTGTCCTCCACGACGGCAGCAGAGGTAGCACGGGCGTTCATCGGCTGCTGGGTGGCCCGTTTCGGCACACCGGGTGACATCACGAGCGACCGGGGCTCCCAGTTTACCTCGGAGCTCTGGACGGCGGTCGCTGAGCACCTGGGGATGAAGATCCACCGCACTACGGCGTACAACCCGCAGAGCAACGGACTTTGTGAGCGGTTCCATCGGGACATGAAAGCCGCTCTGCGGGCAAGCCTCACTGGCTGCGACTGGATGGACCGGCTCCCATGGGTCATGCTCGGCCTGCGTTCGGCCCCGAAGGAAGACCTCCAGACCTCCTCCGCTGAGCTGGTGTATGGCCAGCCCCTGTGAGTTCCGGGGGAGTTTCTTCCGGATGCTACGACTCCCTGGTCGGCCGCCTCTCACCTCAGTGCGTCCCGGAGCGCTGCCGGTGCCTTCGCTCCCGTTCCGATGTCTCAACACTGCCTCCCCCGGTCCTACGTCCCCAAGGATCTGCCATCGGCGAGGTACGTCTTCATTAGGCACGACAGCCATCGGTCCCCGCTGCAGCCCCCATACGACGGGCCCTTCCGCGTCCTGGAGGCGGGGGATAAGAACTTTGTGGTGGACATGGGGGGCAGGCCGGAGCGGGTCGCTATAGACCGTCTCAAGCCTGCTCACTTGGACATTGGGGAGCCAATGCAATTGGCCCTACCCCCGCGGCGGGGACGCCCTCCTAGGTCGGCCCCGGCACCTGCCTCTGTTCCTGCTTCGGCCCCGCCTATGGCCCGGGTTTCGGCCCCATCTGTTTCCCCTCCTGTGAAGCGCAGCCGTTATGGCCGCAGGGTCCACCCCCCGACTCGTCACTTGTTTTCCCCGTGACTTTGCACTATGTCATTGACTGTTCTGTTGTAGAGTCTAATTTTATGTTCATGAGTTGCGCTTTTGCTGTTTTGCATTGTTTTGTGTAGGTGAATTCTGGGGGGGCCTGTGTGGTGACCCACATCTATATAACTAGAGACATTCACCTAAGAGAGAATGCACTTCCGCTTCCGGTCCAGAGAGTTCAGTGTCGTTGTCGAATATATGACATGTAAAGTTGGAGCTAGTAAACTACCTCGACTACGTCTACTCTCACGTCTCCTGTCTCGTTGTTTTCTAACTCCACACCGTCACCGTTGAAATAAAGACACTGAACTATAAAGTCGTTGTTGGAGCCCTCCATATAGACAGAAAGTCAGACAATAATAATAATAATAATATTCCGGGGGAGGCCTTATCATATGGCCATGAAACGGCAGTTTAAAACCGTTTAAAAAAAAAATGTTCAGGGGGGAGCATGCCCCCGGACCCCCCCTACAGGGTTTTGCCCCCCCCAATATAAAACTCTCTCCTACGCCCTTGACATATACCATCCCCAATACATCTTACCCCACACACTACACCATTTAACCAAAATCTTAACATCACCCACCCTTCTTTCCTAATAATAAGAATAAAAGTGCCCCCCTCCCAAAAAAACCCCCCATTAAACTCTTCTTCGCTGACATAGCTATACAGCATGTATATTTACATCTCTTTCCATTATACGCTTAAAAACCTCAACTGTCCCCTTTTCATAATGGGCCACATTCCTTAACTTGACAGCTAACCTTGCATGGCTTAAAACGTAATGTAATAAATTCTTACAGCATATGATTACCATCTACACATGTGGCCGTGAGGCTCGTCCACATCACACTGCCACAAGCAGATTTTGACTGTCCCTTAAATCAATATTCGAGCAGATGGTTCAGGAGGCAAAATCGGCCCACACATGAACGGTTTGCGGGTTAAAAGACCATAATATGATCTGGCGTGAGTGTACCCTGGGCGTCATAATAACATGTGAAGCGTTACGTGAGTGCATGTGTTTCTGTTTCCATAGCGCAGACTTTCAGATGGGGGATTTGACCGCCGAGCAGAGATTAAGGTTTAGGATTAGGGAGCTGTTGGCACACAGGCCACAGGGAAGGGACACCGACGTCCAGTTAGTTGGTCACGCTCTAAATTTTACATTAGCATTTTTCATATTCAACCCAAATCTTTGGTTTTGAATTTTAATCGAAACTGACGGCTCTAGGAGAGGTTCCTGGTTGTATTACCTTTATTGAATGTGTGGTTCTGTTTTTTTGTTCGCTTTAAATGCATCAGTTTTGGGTCGGAGGAGTGTCGGTAAACGTAACAGAGAATGTAGTGAAAACTGCCCCAACGCCTCAGTACAGAGGATTTCCCTGCTACCGCAAGCTTAGTGTGGGACCGACGAAGCCCAAGGAGACTGCAGGAATTCACTCAGTTCTCTGACCTTACTGAAGTGAACTTGACAAGCAGACAGCTTGCTAAGACTTATTTGTCTGCTTTATTTCATTGTGTGTGTGTGTGTGTGTTAAATTCTCACAGAAAAAACTTACTCACTAAGGACCATGTTAAGATTATTTAACATGATTTAAGAATATTTTATCTTGACTTAGTTCATCTGGAAAAGAGCCGTTTTAGAGGTAAAAGAAAGCTTTTCCTGGAGAACCAGTTTAAGTGGGTTTGTCACATAAATTGCGTGATTAAACTTAAGTTGTGCTTCAGACTAGATAGTGTATCTTAAAATCAATACAGTTTAACTTGTGTCAAGATTTCTGGTCTCTCGGGTGAACAAGAAATGATGCCTTTTTTCAAGAAATCAAGAATAAGTCAAGTCAATTTTATTTGTGTCGCCCATTATCACAAATTACAAATTTGCCTCATTGGGCTACCCACTTTACCCAGCTGAGATGTTTTACTGCACTGGCAGATTAGTTTGCTTGTTTTTTTGTTTGTTTTTTGGGGAGGGGGGGTTGTTTGTTTGTTTATTTTTAATTTTTTAATTTTATTTTTTGCTTTTTTCTTAACTTGAATATGCTGTTGTTTCAATTTTACACAATTTTACACAGCATTTTTGCATCCAGTGTTTTCCGTGACGCTGTATTCCAGTGTCGGGCCCACACCAGGGTTATTTTCATCGGAAAGGGGGCAGAGTTGAGAACGTAGTAGCTGGGTTGTTATGCAAGGTGGGTAAACACAGAGACAATGTGGTGCCCTGGTGCAGAAACTTCTCTCCCCCAGAACCCACGCTCTCTCTACACCCCCCCATACACACCTCCCTCCCTTCTTCCCTATGAATACTGAGGGATTAAGGTGGGGAGGGGGGGCATTTGTGTGTTTGTGTGTGTGGTGGTGATGGTGGGGGGGTGGACAAAGGGAGAGAGTGGGAGGGAAGGAGGAGGAGGGAGAGGCGATGGCGTCAGAGGTGCGCAGGCTCTCTGTGAGCTGGGCTGGCTGCCTATTGATTGGAAAACAACGGGCTGTGAGAGGACCGATAAAGGTGGCTGTGGGCTAGCGGGTGAGGGAAGGGATCCAGCGTAAGCAGCGCTAGCTCCCCTGTTCTCCTCTCTCTCTCTCACTCTCTCTCACTTTCTCTCTCTATCCCCCTGGTTGTCTGATTTCTCTTTCACTCTGGAATGAATGTAGCCACAGCTCATTGCCTGGTTTTGCAGTGGAGGGCAGCTTAACACAGATCTGCCGTGTCTGGAGGCTTCAGCCTAGTTACCAAGCCCGTGCGTGACACATCACGCAGGCACATCGCACATCTTCCGGAGGTAATGTATTTTTCTGCATATCTTTCGTCTTGGTCATTTTCTGTGCCCATGTTCACTGCTGTGCTCTGCCAGATCCTTGTTTTGCATCACCCCCCCCCCGCCCCACACACACACACCTCCTCATCCTTGCCTTGTAACCATGGTTTCCTCCATCTCTCCTTCCTCTAGCCTCTTGTTTCTCTTCTCTCCCTCCCCCATTCTCTCTCTCTTCTCTTTTTTCCCCTCCCTCTGATGAGCCGATGACATGCACTTGCCTGATTTCCATTTCTGCCACAGTCGCATGCATTTTGATGTGAAGTGGAATCCATTTAAATTACATCAGTGTAGCTAAAATGTGGATGGTTTGACAGTTAGTAGAAATACAAATGCTGTTAAATTTCACTTGTGAGCCAAATGACTTTTGATCCATTATGGCCACAGGAGTTGAAAAATCTGATTTTTGTGTAGGCAGTCGCACAGTTAGATGTAAAGCAGACACATTTTAAATGAGAGGCTATTACAGGCACACAACACACATTTATGAGCATTATTAGCAGTATACGTACTGTATGTTTGAATATTTCGATACTAAACAGCATTGACTTGATTTGTCCTCACATTTTGAAGAATGCCAAGTTCAAAACTGGATATTTGGTACATCGTGCTGTAAGAATGTGCAGTGATAGAGTGGATAGGTGAAAATATACTATATCACGCGACGGATTTGTTTAATTTAGCTGTAGCTGCAGTCATTCCAGGGTGAATCGGAGTCACTGGTTTGATTCACTTGCATTGAATGCCCTCTGATAAGCTTTTGTGATTGTTTTTTTTTTGTCCCTGCATCCCTATGGATATATTTGGATTCCAGCAAGGAGAGTTTTAATGAGGCCCCTAGCCTTGGCGAAGGTCACACAAAAAAGGCTGACATGCATATCTGAGACACATTCTCACACATACAATGCACCATGCAGACAGACATTCAATACATCTACCTTCACACCTTTCACACACCCACCCACACACCATCCATAGCGCTGCCTCCTCTGAGCCTGCTGCTGTGATTTCACATTTTTGCTTTAAAAAAAAAAAAGGGAAAAAAATTCTGCCATTTTCTCCAACCATTTGGTCTGTATGCCAACCAGTGAATATAGCTGTGATTGGAAAAGCTCTGTTTATAGACTGTACTCCTATACATCACTATACATCACTGCTGTCTGCTTTAAACCCCGTGGCAAAGTTAGATTCAACAACTAATTTCTGTGTCATTATTCTTCATTTTGAATGGAGAAAGATGGCCTTGAGGTCTATTTTCAGATGCAATTTGTCAGTCAGTGTCACATAATGGAGACAGGGGATGATTCATAGCCCATGCTGCAAGGCATTATGGGACATGGAGTCGTTTTCTTGACTATGGCTGTCAAGTGAATAAGAAATCTGTGGGGAATTGATGAAAGATGCTAAGACATGGCAAACATCAAAGCAAGGCTAGGACAAGCTTGGACAGCGGGGAGAGGTGGACAATGCAGAGAGAGCAGGTTTCTGGAAAATGATTGAGCAGCACTTTGCTAAGTAGTGTTATGGGAGGAAGAGGCTTACACAAGCTTGTTTGAAATTGTCTCCTCTGTGCTCACCCACTATGCCAGGCAGCCATCCAGCAAAGCATTAGTGATCAAATGTACGCCTCTCTCCAGTAATTAGTCTGCGTCAGAAGTCTGGCTGAACATATTTTAGTCCAATCTCTGACTGCAGTGTTGTGTTTTTGAGAGAGAAGAGGGACGCTCGCCCATATTTACTTCTTCGCCTGCTGCTTTCTGCAGTTTTGATTTGTACGGCTTCAGTTAAGAATGACTATAGAATGCGACAGGCATGGGCACAAGTCCATGAATACTGGGATGGCATCCAGCGCTTTAGCTGTGCCCCTGTCCATAGGGTTAGCGGTTGTGTTAGGAAGGGCATCCGACCTAAAATTTTGCCAAATCAGTATGCAGATTGACAAGACCAAACCAGATCAGTCGAGGCCTGGATTAACAATAGCCGCCATTGGTGTTGTGCCCTCACATAGTACTGATGGAAACTTTAAAATCCAATTTGGTGACCTCTGAAAAACAGGGAACAAGCCAAAAGAAGAAGTAGTTAAGAATGACCATAGCATGAAGTTTGCTGTGGTAATAAACCCTTAAAGATATTTTTGAAAAGTTATTTTGCAATGAAAAGTTTTTGTCAAGGTATAACAAATGTCAACTGATCGGCGACAGGCATGGGCATAAGTCCGTGAATACTGGGATGGCGTCCAGCACTTTACCTGTGCCCCCATCCATAGGGTTAGTGGTTGTGTCAGGAAGGGCATCCGACGTAAAATTTTGCCAAATCATGATGCGGCATGACAGGTTCATACCGGATCGTTAGGGGCCAGGGTTAACAATGACCACCATCGGTGCTGTGCCCTCACAGGGTACCAATGGAAACTATAAAATCCGCTGTGGTGACCCCTGAGAAACAGGGAACAAGCCGAAAGAAGAAGATAACAATGTCAACTGAATTGTAGCAATGACAATCAGCCTAATTTTTGTATCCCCTGTGAGTAATGTTCTTCTGGCTGGCAAATTCTGGCTAAGCTAACTGCTAGCCCATGCAGACCAGCAGTTCCGATAACACCGAGGGAAGTCTGGCGGCAGCCTCACCTAGCCTTGGCTGTGTTTTTGGTGTCGTCGTGTGGAGTGCGGGGAGGTGTGTTGAAGGTGGCTGGCTGGGAGAGCTGGCGTTGGATCAGCTGGGGGAGCCTGGTCTGCTGTGTCCTGTGGGCCCAAGGACCACGGCCCTGACCGGAGCTGTAATCGAAGAGGAAACACCGAGTTTGGTCTGACAGGATGCGGAAGCGGGGCAGGCTAAGCTAACTGCTAGCTCATGCAGACCGGCAGTTCCGACAGTCATCCTGGCTGGCGTTCGTTTTCCTGGACAGTGATTTTTTTTTTTTTTTTTAGTTTAGATGCGTTAGTTTGGACACGTGTTCTTGTAGTTATTGTAGTTTTTGGATATGTGTTTTTGTCTTTGTGTTGCACTGCTGTGGGAAACGATGTTTCATTTCATTTCATGTGCGCAAGTGCATGAAATGAATTGACAACGTGTTTCTGATTCTGAAATTCCACCTGCTTTACTGTTTATGACAAGTAACCTAGTCATCTGGAAAGGTTTTTTTTTTTTTGAAGATCATTGTTAAATGAAGATTTTTAAATGAGGATGCACAGAAGATGAGCGAGGCAGCCCTTTGTTCGGATGACAGACGTAATTGATTTTTTTTTCATCTCTAAAACTGAGAAATGAGAAAATCCAATATGTTCCCATTTTGGCCTCCACAGTCAAATTTGTCATAATCTCAGTGCCCCAGTTTTTCCTGATGGTCACCTTGCTACCAATGAAAAAAAACACTTGTAATATTAGAAAATTCAAGGTTAAAGTATGTATTTCTTACGGTCTATAGCTTCTTTTGCCTTTATGTGCCGTAATCTTTAAAGCCTCGTCAGTGGAATCCCAGTAGTGGTGTTTAATTAACTGAGATTTACCAGTTGGACCAACTGGGCCGGGCTCCCTGTGGGACCTGGTCCCCATCTGGTGGCTCTAGCCCCTTCTCCTCCATGTCTAGACACAATGGTGCCACTCCACATGCTCTCCCTGAGGTAACAAAGGTGTGATTTAGTAGGCACGCCACTCATTTAGCAATATGTGTGAATCTACCAGATAGAGACATCAGCCAAGATGGGTGTGATGGAATATATTTGTGCCTGTACTAAGCAAGTCTATGCATTAAAGCATTTCATCACCACCTTTCTCTTATCCTTTCAGGGTTCCCATTTCAGTGCTCGAACTGACCGGGAAAATCATGGAGGCCCCTCTTGTCTGCTTGGATGAGGAGTTCGAGGACCTCCGGCCCTGCCAGATGGAAGATCTGGACCACCCGGCCCTCAGCCATTCCTCTTACTCCGCCAATACCACCACCGTTCCCCTGAACCCCATCACCAGAGAGGACTTCTCGGAGCTGGAGAACTTCTCAGAAATGATGAGCTTCAAGTCGATGGAGGACCTGGTCAACGAGTTTGATGAGAAACTCAACGTCTGTTTCCACAACTACAACACCAAGACGGAGTGCTTGGCGCCGATTCGCAACCAGGCGCACAGCCAAGAGGATGAAGAGAGGCTGCAGGATGAAGAGTGAGTGAGCGCTACTTACTTGGCTTTACGGAATGCATTTTTTATGATGGAGTCCAGTGTTTAATCAATACCTACGTATAAGAGACAAGTTATATTTCCCAGAGGCCTGTCTCATTTTTCATAAACAGATGTTCTCAGCTCTTACAGGTCATGAAAAAAATATTTAAACCAATTGCGTTATTTGCTGCTTTTTGTTTTTTCGATGCCAAATGTGAGAAGTTTCTCAACATTTGTCAGGAATGCCAGTGTAAGTCAGTTGGACGAGGAATTACTGTACTTGTAGCCTTGAAAAAAAAATCAAATGCCGGTCCTTCCATCTCTCACAACTTCAAAGGATTGAAATAGTTCAATGTAAGCAACAGCTTTCAACCTCACCAACTTAAAGCAGAACGCATAACAGTTGGTGCTTTGAGTGCCTTTCAGTTTCTTTTACATTTGAGGTTTGCAATTCAGCTCGAGTCTGGGGTGGATTCATCCTGTTATTCATCTTATTCAAGCAATGACAGAATATTATCTGTGATTATGGCTGAGCGTTATTGCTAAAAAAACAAGTCAAGACCTGATCAGAGGTTCACCAGTATCTCAAAGATGACAATAAAAAAACAAGAAACATAAGTAAGTAGCGCTTCATTCATGGTGACTATAAACCACCAGCATGACCACGCCAGCAAAAACAACCAGTCATTCAGCGCCGTGACCCCACCCAACCCAGCACTCAGTCAGGCTGCGTGCTGTATTATTAAACATCTACTCTGTTCGCCTCAGTTACTTTGCCGTTGGTCTGTCTGCCTCCGTCTCTGCCTCTCCACCAGCTGACACACAGGACCTCCTCCATTTGCTAACTGGCTTTGAAGCGGAAACAGACATTCTCACACTATGCGATAATGAACCCCCCACCACCACCACCACCTGCTAAAAATAGCCTGGCTGGAGGTGCACAGAGAAATTTTTGGACTACAATTATAGAAATCGGCACACTAAGACAGTTGAAAACCTTCCCTGCAATTATCCACCGTTGCTTGTAAACCCACACACTTGTGTTTGGTGAACACATATTTAAAAAAAACAAACAAATAAGGCGTCCGGGTGCTGCGGTGGTCTATTCCGTTGCCTACCAACTACCAACATGGGGATCGCCGGTTCAAATCCCCTTGTTACCTCCGGCTTGGTCGGGCCTACAGACACAATTGGCCGTGTTTGCGGGTGGGAAGACGGCTGTGGGTATGTGTCCTGGTCACTGCACTAGCGCCTGCTCTGGTCGGTCGGGGGCGCCTGTTCAGGGGGGAGGGGGAACTGGGGGGGGAATGGCATGATCCTCCCATGCGCTACGCCCCCCCCTGGTGAAACTCCTCACTGTCAGGTGAAAAGAAGCGGCTGGCGACTCCACTTGTGTTGCAGGAAGCATGTGGTAGTCTGCAGCCCTCCCCGGATCGGCAGAGGGGGTGGAGCAGCGACTGGGACGGCTCGGAAGAGTGGGGTCATTGGCTGGGGACAATTGGGGAGGGAAAAAAAAGGGGAAATTTTCAACAAACAAAAAAAAGGAAAAATTTGGGGGACGGCTTGTTAAAATGAGTTCGTATGTGTGATGACGGTTTTTTGGGTGGTTCGAGGGGTTATTGAGTACACGAGACGGTGCTGAGGGCAACTGACAGAGTTCTTTTATCCTAATCTGCATGTTATTAACCAAGACATGAGCTCAGTACACAACGTCCAGCTTGTCTTGGCACGGATAAGGATGCCAGTAGAGAAATAAAGATGACTTTTGATAGGCACAGCGTCTCTACTACCACAGCCTCACATTTTACTGCTGTGGTATGGTTGTAAAACTGTTGCTATCTGTGCCTCCTTATTTATTTATTTGTTTGTTTTATATACACACACACAACTAGTTCGGTTGGCCAGACTAGTAGTATTACCTTGGTGTTCTGGTCTAACATTTTGGACGAAGGAACTTAAGCAGATTTATTTAAGTTAGATGCCGTCTCAGTTAAATTGTTTTTTGCACTTTGAAAAAAAATCGTCTACGTTATCAGAGCGCTGCAGGGCCCCTGATGTGTTGGGGTTAGTCGTGAGAAATATGGAAAATATCACGTTAATCGTATGGAATTGTACATGATATGGACATATGTCGCGATGCTATACTTTCTTAAATATCCAAAAATAACATGTTTTAGAAAGCCAACTGAAGGTCATCACATTGAAGTGTTCGGTAATGTATAATATCAAACCAAATTTAGTTTTCACATAATGCACACTTACTATATTTCAGACGTCATTTTGTGAACAAATTTTTGCTCATAGATTTTCATTATTATTGATTTAGACAGCAAAACTGTACCACAATATGTACCACAATATGAAAATATTAAAATTTCATCCCTATGCAATACTATTGAACGATGATAATAATATTCAGTAATTGCCGAGCCGTGGTTGTGGTGCTGAAACAACGTCCCTGTTCTGCAGAAGGTGCCTCACTGATGCCTCCCACGGCACATTGTGATTAATGATGAAGATAAATTGTGACGATGGAAAGGATCATACGCCTTTTAACATAATTGAAAATCAGCTCTAATACCACATAATTTACACCTACCTGACAGACCATGCTGAATGTTTATCATCAAATTTCACTTTTTTTACTATAAATTATGTAATTATTGAATATATTCTGCATTGTTTTGTGATAATGTGCATAGTCATTATATGTCTCATTGTTGTGAATTTATTACTAGTTGTTTACTCTGTCCGTCCATCCATCCATTATCCAAGCCACTTATTCCAGTCGGGGTCACGGGATGCTGGAGCCTATCCCAGCAGTCATTGGGCGGCAGGTGGGGGACCCTGGACAGGCCGCCAGGCCATCACAGGGACGACACATTCACACCTAGGGACAATTTAATATGGCCGATTCACTTGACCTACATGTCTTTGGACCGTGGGAGGAAACTGTCCACTCGACACCTATTGCATATGCAGTGTATCTGTCATAGACGAGGGATCTTTCCTCTGCTGTTCTTATTGACACTCTCATTTGGTTGGAGGGTCTAAGGATTTGGGGCGCTGCATAGAATGTGATGTGATTGTAAATCCCTCTGGGACTAAACTGTGATTTAGGGCAACACAAATACATTTGGCTTGACATTCTCTTAAAGATACAGTCAATCACACATTTATTACTGTTGCAAACTGCTGATGTTCCAGATCAGCTTCGTGTTTTGAATCGATCTGTTGCCATATTTCAACCTAATCCCTGAAGTTGCCTTCTTTCCCTGCCTGACTTGAATCCCAGTTGCAAGCATGTACGGCAAGCTGATTTGGGGACTAGAATATTAAGTAGGTTGTTCCCTCCTCAGTGGCAGCAGTCCAGAAAACACAGCAGGTCAGCTTTGTAACATCGAGCCCCCGTTGGCCGGATTATTCGACGGTGTCAGTGTCGGCCCGCACAGACAAGTCTGCGCAGGCGCGCGGGGAGATGTTTTATGTAGGGGGGCTGCCAACTGAAACGAAAAGTATTGTGGCAAGCCGGCGTGGAAGAATGAGTCGAGAGGCAGAGATCTCTTTTTAATTGCAACTCCCGTGCCCCATACGCCGTACGACCCCGGGAGTGCCCTGTTATTCACACCGGTCAGAACGGATCAGAACTGACAACAACGTAACGAGTCCCCCCCCCCCCCATGTCCCAAGTGGCGACATCAGTCCCAGTCACGGTCCTGCATTCAGTTAGTCAGTAAACGGTCTCCTACTTAGTCTGAGTTGAACCCCCAGAACAACAACACGAGAATAACCACAATATGAACACCACATCATCTCTCATTCTCATCATCAGCCACTTCTCCGGGGTCGGGTCGCAGTGGCATTAAGCTAAAGAGGGCATTCCAGACGTCCCTCTCCCCAGCAACACCCTCCAGCTCCTCCTGGGGGATCCTAAGGCGTTCCCAGGCCAGATTGGACATGTAGTCCCCCCAGCAAGTTCTGGGTCTACCCCGGGGTCTCCTCCCAGTTGGACGTGCCCAGTAAACCTCCAAAGGAAGGCGCCCAGGAGGCATCCTCATCAGAGGCCCGAACCACCTCAGCTGGCTCCTTTCAATGCGAAGGAGCAGCGGCTCTACTCCGAGCTCCCTCCGGATGTCTGAGCTCCTCACCCTATCTCTAAGGCTGAGCCCAGACACCCTACGGAGGAAACTCATTTCAGCCGCTTGTATCCGCGATCTCCCCCTTTCGGTCACTACCCAAAACTCACCACATCATTAAAACACAATTTTAAATCTAACATTAACAGTCCCAACAGCCATTACGCTCCCCCAGCGCAGAACCCCCGGCAGTCAGCAACCGCTCCCCCGGCCCTACAGTGTGACGTCATTTGTTTTGTTTGTAAGATGCGTGTGTAGCAGATTTGGCGTGGAGTGTTAACTCACTTTATTATTAAAAATGTACATGCCATGCAGCCGTAGCCCGCTGTTTAAAATAAAGGTGTTTTATTTTTTTGCATTTGTGCGTTAGGAAAAATTTGGCATACTTTTGCCCCCCACCCTTCCCGCGCTAATGAGCCTGCGTGGTTTTTTTGTTGGCGTGCGCGAGCTGTACGTTTTGACCCCGTGTGTCTTGCTCATGTGGCTGTGCGTGCACGCCCCAAGCAGGTCCTATGAAGTAAGCCCTGCGATGAATAGCTACTTGTTTACTGTGCGGCTGGGTATGGGCAGTGCCACTGGGAGAAGGGCATGGTGCCCGAGCCAACCTCCGAGGGGTGGGACGGGGGGCACAAAGGGTTGGAAACAAAGGAGGGGTTCTCCTCTAGCTTTGAGTCATTTGTCCTCAGACAAAGTGTTTCTCTGGCTCCTGTGGTTGCAGTGACATCTGGCACAATGATGTGAGAGGCTTGATCTATATCTCTTCTCGGGATACCTTTAAAAGAGTAGTAAGCTCTGCATTTTTCTATTGCGCGCTGTTGCATTCCAGGCTACAGCGCTCTTCTCTGCGTATTGATCTCTATTATTGACTTGCCCCATTGAGATATCGACAGAGCTGCAGGCTGTCGAGGAAAAGGTTGAGCAGACTGGCCTGGAAAAGGCTAATAAAACAACACAATGCTTGTTCTCCGGTGCTGCTGTATAATAGTAACCAGATCTGATCCTTACATATACAGCTAGAAATACGAGCTTGTAGAGAAATCCGTAAAAAAAATTATTCATTTATTCCTGTTTCTATCAAAACAATGGTTCAGTGTGCTTTATCTTTGTTCGGCAGGCGTAGAATTGACTTTGTTTACTGTGTGTCTGTCTGTGTGTGTTTTTGTGTGTGCTGTTTGATAGTGTGTGGGATGCTCTGACTGACAACTACATCTCTACCTGGGACAACCCTGCCACAGAAGGAACCAACGGCAACCTTTCTGATCAGGAGGTACATTGCCCTCCGCTTCTTGTTTTGTTTTTGTTTTTCTGCTCATGTGGGTTGTGAAGGGCTTATGGGGGTCTCTTTGTCTTTTCCTAGATGTTTACAACATGAATCATAGGAAAAGCTGACTTGTGAACAGGGGGACATTTTCACTTTCTCCCACAGAATTGCTGACATAACAGCTAAAGAGGGAATGTGCTGTAAAGTCGTCTCTCTTGTTCTGTTTCTCCCCTATTTCTTTTATATATTAATATGCAGTTTTTTTTTGGTTCTATTTTTATTCCAATCTTGATACTATGAAACATTTAATGGTCCTGCAGACTGATGCATTATACATCACAGCCATCAGACTGGACTACAAATCACCTTCTGACACCAGACAGCTGATATGAGAGAGTACGTGTCAAAGGCTTGATAATGATGGGTGACAGACTTCGTGAACTCCATACAACAGGGATCGGCAACATGGTCCAGAAAGGTCCGGTGTGGATGCAGGCAGGTCTTTGTTCCAACCAAGCAGTTACACAACTGATTCTATTAGTCAAACAATAGTCTTTGCTAAGGACCTTGATTTGTAGACTCAGGTGTGTAATTCCTTGGTTGGAACAAAGACCTGCACCCACACCGGACCTTTTTGGACCATGTTGCCTATCCCTGCCGTACAATATGTACTTTTGTTCCCAAATTTTGTATTCTAGCTTTATCGTAGAAGATAGGAGATGCTATTATATCAGTACTAAACCAAAACAGTGTGACCCTACTTTTAGATAAATGCATCCACGGTCATATCTTTCAATTTATCATGTTTTCAGATACATCAGATAGGTCTTTGCAGATGGATCAGTCAGTATGTCCATCGATCTATCTGCAATCTCACTTTTGATTCTGTTGATCTTCTGGGATTTTTCACATGGCTGCCGCAATATGTCTGATGTTTTTCAGAGAACTGCAAATGACAGTGTATCACAACATTATAGTTAGTTTTAGAAACAATAGCATCCAAAAATGCTAGCTGTAGCTGCTCAGCTAATTTCGTTATTCCAGAGCTTAGTTGTAATGCTGACACTACAAGACAGAACTGGCCAACCTTGACTGGCCTGCCATTCAGCACGAGTTCTCTTTTCGGCTCGTCTCATCCTGCTTTAGCTGAGTGTCATACGGGGCTGCAGCAGCCACTTAGCAGTCGAGGCCGTGCTTGGGTCGGTCAAGGCCGGTACACTCGTCATTTAACCCCATAGGGTCGGTTGTCCATACTGTTCATGCACTGAGAAAAGAAACCATACTGCCCCCTGTCCACCAGACACGTTGTGGGCTGGATTCTCTCTTCCAACCGAGTGATGAAAATATGTACAAAATAAAAATAAATAATAAGTTGAGAAGTTTAATTTCATTTTTATTTTCAGTGAGTTAACTTTGAAAATATCTATTATCTATCTATTCTAACCGAAGGATTGCTTGCATGGAAAATATCAATTTGATTAGTTTTCTTCAGCCCTTGAATTTTGTTTACGTTGTAAACAGTATGACTTTTTTTCAGTATCGCATAAGGAACGTTAATGGGAACATTGTTACTACGTTTAACATTACTTCCATGCGTTAATCTAGAATGTACACCTCATACTTGCCAATGTTGCCTGTACCGCCATAGCCCACTATAGCAAACTGCCTTACTTCCTTCCACCATCCATTGATATCAACGGATGGCAGAAAAACTATGTGACCGATTGGCTGAGATGTTTCATTTCTGATCGCCGCCATTGAGAAGCTATTGCAGTGTATACTGGTGCATGGAGGTATTGTAGAACAGGACAACTTGGATTTCTCTGACAAGATGAATTGCACTGGGGGGCGTCCGGGTAGCGTAGCGGTCTATTCTGTTGCCTACCAACACGGGGATCGCCGGTTCGAATCCCCGTGTTACCTCCAGCTTGGTCGGGCGTCCCTACAGACACGATTGGCCGTGTCTGCGGATGGGAGGCCGGATGTGGGTATGTGTTCTGGTCACTGCACTAGCGCCTCCTCTGGTTGGTCGGGGACTGGGGGGGAATAGCGTGATCCTCCCACACGCTATGTCCCCCTGGTGAAACTCCACACTGTCAGGTGAAAAGAAGTGGCTGGCGACTCCACATGTATCAGAGGAGGCATGTGGTAGTTTGCAGCCCTCCCCGGATCGGCAGAGGGGGTGGAGCAGAGACCGGGACAGCTCGGAAAATAGGGTAATTGGCCAAGTACAACTGGGGAGAAAGGGGGGGATGGTTCATCACAAAGTCGAAGGAAACTCTTGAAACATTTATGCAGTATGACTGTCCACTTAGTTTATTATATCAGTCTGCCCAGCTGAGACGGTGATCCAGCATATTTGGAGGAAATGCCCCCTGGTAACGCTTCAAGTCAAATGCTTTTAAGCTCCTGTGCTTACGAATTCACAAGTAGCACTTGGTGATTCATGCTTCACCTTGACATTATGATGATTTTCTTGGCAGATTCATGAAAAAGAGGAAGAGGAGATGAATGAGAAAAACGACAATGCCAACTGCCTGAATGAAGAGCCTCTCATCACAGCTGATCAGGTGTGTGTGTGTGTGTGTGTGTGTGTACCATGAATCTGTTAGTAAAGAATTTAAAGTTATATTTTATCCTTATTTCTTGAATGTTAGCCAGTACCATTCGATGGTGTAAAAACAAGGTTGCTTGGCCATCACTATAATTCCTAACACCTAACTGCCTCTGCAGTGCTCTGCACTCTGAGTTATCAGTAGTAGATCTTGTTTATATATTTATATACTCTCTCCTCTCTCCAAGGTCATCGAGGAGATAGTTGAGATGATGGAGAACTCTCCGGATCCAGGAGAAACAGAGGAGGAGGAGGAGGAGGAGGAGAGCAGCCTCTGCTCCCCCAGGACGAGACCCTCCCTCCTGGAGGAGATCAAGCAGCTGTCAGAGGCCTCCAACAACAACTGCTCCTACGAAGGTGGGGCTGCAGCTGTCCTTCAGCTGCTGCTAGTTGATTTAGCCAGGGAATATGTTGCACTTTTTTTTTCCAGCAGAGCCCCTGTTTTGCCCTGAAAACTACCTCGCTCGACAGCACTATGACAGTGGCTGTTGTCTATTGAAGAGGGGGAGGAACCCTACATTATGCAATTGGCTTAGACTTTTTTTTGGGGGGGGGGATTTTCCCCTCTTTTTCTCCCTAATTGTACTTGGCCAATTATCCTATATTCCGAGCCATCCCGGTTGCTGCTCCACCCCCTCTGTCGACCCGGGGAGGCCTGCAGACTACCACTTGCCTCCTCCGATACATGTGGAGTCGCCAGCTGCTTCTTTTCACCTGACAGTGAGGAGTTCCACCAGGGAGATGTAGCGCGTGGGAGGATCACGCTATTCCCCCCAGTTCCCCTTCCCCCCCGAACAGACGCCCTGACTGACCAGAGGAGGTGCGCTAGTGCAGCGACCAGGACACGTACCCATATCCGGCTTCCCTCCCGCAGACACGGCCAACTGCGTCCGTAGGGATGCTCGACCAAGCCGGAGGTAACACGGGGATTTAAACAGACGATCCCCGTATTGGTAGGCAACGGAATAGACTGCCACGCTACCCGGACGCCCCCCAGTTGTCTCAGACTTTAAATGGGGGACATTCATGTGAAAGCTTATTCCTTGAAGGCTGCTGTCACAACTCTACAATACCTTACTGCCTCACATAGAAGAAAGCTGACAGCAGAGTCTACCTGGTGAAACACCAACTGTCTGCCTGGGAATGAAGCTCCCGTTCACGTGTCCTCCAAAGAGGATCTTTCCTGACAAAGGAAAACTTTATTTTGGGCTACTAGTGAAATTCTTTGTGATTCGCAACCTCTACTGTAACCTCTACTGTGGTGCATTGATCCATTTTTCATGAAAACGGGTGTAAACAGATTGCATACACTTAAACTCCCCTATTATATTTAAATTCGTAGTATTTTACCATCTTTATCTTAATTTTCTAGTCAACTGAGGTCTGATAACTATTCAGTTTAAAAAGGTGGCCCTTCCCTCTTTGAACCACCTTTGTGAAAAACGGGAGATTTCAGATGTGGCAGCTTACAACTGCGGTTATCCATCTATCAATATAAGACATGGATTATTACAATTGGAGATAGTTCATAGATTACACTTTTTGTTAAAACTTGCTAAGATGTTCTCAGGAACAGACAGAATGTGCTCCAATCGCCGTCAGGATAAGTCCAGTCTTTTATCACATGCTCTGGACCTGCACAGCCTCGGTACCATTTCAGTTCACATGCTTTGAGACGTTTTCCCATGTCTGTAATGAAGATAGATATGTGTCCAGGTGCAGCAATCGCAATATTTGGCAGAAACCCAGAGGAAATATCTTCGCCAGTGGCCCAGTCTGGTGTAACAGGCTTTCCATCACTACTGACATGATGGCTAATGCTGTTATAATGGAAATCTATCAAACCAACCATCACATCCGAGATGGGTGAGAAATATCATGGCACATCTAAAGCATGAAACATTTGCAGCCAGGGTGTCCTGGTGGCGTAGCGGTCTATTCTGTTGCCTACCAACACTGGGATCACCTGTTCGAATCCCCGTGTTACCTCCAGCTTGGTCAGGTATCCCTACAGACGCAATTGGCTGTGTCTGCGGGTGGGAAGCCAGATGTGGTTGTGTGTCCTGGTCGCTGCACTAGCACTGCCTCTGGTTGGTCGGGGCGCCTGTTCGGGGGGGACTGGGGGGAACAGCGTGATCCTCCCACGCGCTACGTCCTCCTGGTGAAACTCCTCACTGTCAGGTGATAAGAAGCGGCTGGCGACTCCACATGTATCGGGGGAGGCATGTGGTAGTCTGCAGCCCTTCCCAGCTCAGCGGAGGCGGTGGAACTGCGACCGGGACGGCTCGGAAGAGTGGGGTAATTGGACGGCTACAATTGGGGAGAAAAAGGGTGAAACCCCCCCCCCCCCAACAACAGTGTTTCTCAGTATATCTTTCTGTTCTTTGTTATGTTGCAATGTGTAGTCTTTATGCATTAGAAATGTCAGTAAAAATAAAACAAATGTAGCTTCAGGCTAGTAGGGCCCTATACATTAATTTCATGTGGCACTCGAGGGTCTGTGAGAACATTTCGGAGCAGGTTTTGCTGCGTGCCATAAGGCGCTGTGTCAACAGACATATTGCAGGTCCATGTGGTTCCCCTGTTTGAGTCACAACCCCACTGTGGGCGTGCAGAGATTAGTACACAACTGAAAAATGTGAGGGCAAGATGCTTCTGGCACACACATCTGTAATGCCTGTTGTCGTATGGTGTTTATAGACATGCTTGGATTTGTTGCCCCCCCCCTCACAAAAATCGAAGAATGCACAATTTTCTCTGAAATAGCTTGAAACTGACACATGCAGTTGGCATCTACCGCCATATTTCCCAGAAATCACACATTGCTTTTGATTTTTTTATTCAACATAATATTGTAAATAATAAAATTGCATGGGCAAAAATGATGGGAGCCTTAGCCTAATATTATGTCGCACAACCTTTAGAGGCATCACTGTAGTCAAACGTTTTGCGTAGCTCTCAGTGAGACTTGTGCGCCTGGTGACGGTTATGTTGGCCCACTCCTCCTGAGCAAACTGCTGCAGCCATCTCAGGTTTGATGGGTGCTTCCTCCAGACTGCAAACTTCTGCTCTTCCCCAACATGTTCCTTCCATAGGATTCAGATCAGGACTCAGACCACTTCAGTATAGTCCAATTTTGTTTTTTTGTTTTGTTTTGTTTTTTCAAGGAAAACAAATCGAACTGTGAGCAATTACAGTTGAAAGACTTTATGATATTTTTTAACATTTAACATCCCCAAATCCCATTTACCCACATCCTGCCCCCCTCTATCTACTCCTATCCAGTCCCGCAGGCCCCTTCTCACAACAGAATTAATAATGATAATAATAATACATTTTATTTGTGGGTGCCTTTCAGAGCACTCAAAGACACCTTACAGAACACAGTAAAAAATAAGCAGCCCTGTATCAGACAGTATCAAATCAAAACAAAGCAGGGTAGACAATAAAAAGTTAACACAACAGATAAGTATAACATCACCATCTGCACAAAAGTCAGTGAAGCGTGGGTCAGACTGAATATGCCGGTTTGAAAAGGTGCCGTTTGAGATGGGATTTGAAGGTTGAAAGAGAGTCAGTGTTGTGAATGTCTTGTGGGAGAGAGGTCCATAGGCGGGGGACAGAATGACTGAAGGCTAGGACTCTACTCTATTCAACCTTTTTTTCATATTTTCTCCTGTTCTGGGTACCGAGTCGTCGTTTTTTTCTTGTAAACAGATTTAATAGACTAGGACTTTATTGTTACAAGATTGACTCCCACTCAACCCTCATGTCGTCCTGGTGGTTTTTCAGGCCTGATTCTGATGCCCAGTTCGGCTCTAATTGAGCTGCTGCACCGGGTGGAGGCCGCCATCCGCGAGTACTCAGAGGAGCTGGTGAGCCAGCTGGCGCGGCGTGACGAGCTGGAGTTTGAGAAGGAGATGAAGAACACGTTCATCACGGCCCTGATGGAGGTGCAGAACCGGCAGAAGGAGCAGCGGGACAGCGGCAAACGCCGGCGTCGAGACAAGGCCCTGAGCCTGCAGGGCAGCGGGACCGCTGCCATGACCAGCGGGAACACAGGCACCACGGGGCGCTCCGAGAAGACAGCGGGCATGCCGGTCAAGGTACGAAGGGATGGAGAGAGGGGTGGGCGGTGGTGGAGTGCAAAAGAGAAAGACAGAAAGAGAGACGCTGATGTGGGTGTCAAACTGCAATAAGTTGCTGACTCCTGTTTGTCAAGGTTGTGTTCGGGAAATATCTGCACCGTGTGCTTTCATCGCAGTGATTCTGCTTGCCGTTATCAAGTAATACTGCACATTTTCTTTAGCGGTTACTGTAGGCGTTCAGCAGCACGTTTGCTCCTTGTAGTTCAAGGGAGAGAAAGATGAAACCGTGTTGCCGTGCAGCCTTCTCTCCCGTCCATTCACTGGAAGCATTAATGGATCTCGAGGCCATTAGTTTCAAGATCCAGGAATGATCCTTAAGTGGAACTGACCCCACCTCTCCGTACATCCTAGTTCCCTCCACTCAGGTCCACCAGCAGATAAATAACAACTGCCTGTCTTTGGTGCAGTACAGACAGATATCAGTTTATAGCGAGCGCAGCGTTTTCTCTGCTGATGGCTGTTTCAGGTCAGACAGAATAACCTGCTACTTATTCTATTCCTTTGTATTTGGTGCTTGCCATGCCGCGGTGTCTTATCACTGCTTGTGTGACGTTCTTAAATACACCTACTTTTGTGGTAAATGAAGTACTGTGTCCACTTTTTGATCATGTGGCGAAATTGCAACTTGTTTTCTCATACTTTCGTGTAAGTGCTTACTCATTAAAATTTAAAAGTATGGGCGTCACAGTGGCGTGGCGGTCTATTCCGTTGCCTACCAACACAGGAATCGCCAGTTTGAATGCCCATGTTACCTCTGGCTTGGTCCGGCGTCCCTACAGACACAATTGGCCGTGTCTGCGGGTGGGAAGCCGGATGTGGGTATGTGTCCTGGTCGCTGCACTAGCGCCTCCTCTGGTTGGTTGGGGCGCCTGTTCAGGGGGGAGGGAGAACTGGGGGAATAACGTGACCCTCCCACGCGCTACGTCCCCCTGGTGAAACTCCTCACTGTCAGGTGAAAAGAAGCGGCTGGTGACTCCACATGTATCGGAGGAGGCATGTGGTAGTCTGCAGCCCTCCCCGGATCGGCAGAGGGGGTGGAGCAGCAACCAGGACGGCTCAGAAGAGTGGGGTAATTGGCCGGATACAATTGGGGAGAAAGGGGGGGGGGCGGGGTAAAAAATAAATAAATAGATAAAAGTGTTAGTTTCATGCACACAGGGTTTCTGTGCAGTAGGTGCGTAATTCTTGGTTGTGTGACCTGCAGCGCTTCAGCATGGAAGGACTGTCCAACATCCTGCAGACGGGCATCAGACAGACGTTTGGGGGCACAGGCAATGAGAAACAGGTGAGGTCACTTACTGATTAAGCCGCCTTTTCAGTTTTGCACACCAAATATGAAATTGGCTAGAAATGGAAATGAGCAGTTTGCCGGTGCAGATCTGGCTATGGTTCAGTAGTCCAGGTGACTGAGGTACAAAATTTTAGCCAACAAAAGGTGGGTGGGTGGGGGGGGGGGGTCAAGCATTTAAACTATGTAGCGAATTCAGGGGGCAGCTGGGAACTGCCATAGCCAGGACACGAGCCCGGGTCGCCTGTACCACGGGCGACTGTGCTAACCAGTCAACTAAAGGGTCCGACCCGTTAACCAACCGGCTAGCGAGTCTATTCATTCATGGTCGTTGCACTACCCCTCTCCTACGGGAAGCGTGTCCCTGCTCCAGCTCCCTCAAACCTCTGGGAGCACGTGCTTCCGATGGCCTCACGGTCTCACCATCCCACTTCTGACACCAATGTATCAAATTCAGGGGGCAGACGGGAACCGCTGTAGCCGGAACGCAAACCTGGATCTCCCGCACCACGGGTGACTGTGCTAACCAGTCAACTAAAGGGTCCGACCCGTTAGCCAACTGGCTAGTGAGTCTATTCATTCGTGGTCATTACACGTTACGGGAGACCCAGGTTCGCGTCCCAGCTGCCCCCTGAATTCGCGCCATTGGTGTCAGAAGTGGGATGGTGAGACCGTGAGGCCATCGGAAGCGTGTTGACCCAGAGGTGTAAGGGCGCTGGTATGCTGAAGCACGGGGAAGCGCTTCCCAAAGGAGGGGGGTAGCGTAACAACCGCGGATGACTAACGAATCGGACCCTTTAGTTGACTGATTAACTTGGTCGCCTGTGGTGCGGGAGACACGGGTTCGCGTCCCGCCTGTGGCGGTTCCCGACTGCCCCCTGAATTTGCTACGTCTATATTTAAACATATCACATTTTCTCAGGGCGTATGTCCAGCATTAAATTTTGGCTAACTTTTCACTCCACTGTGAGCCACTGTTTTTAGCAGAAACACTGATGGATGTGTGTTCTGACCTTTAGTTTTAGTAGAGTAAGCGCTGTGCCTGTGGTGTGGCGGTGTTGCACTAACAATGATGTACCTTATTACCAAGACAATCCACTCATATGAGTGTTAACAAGCCAGTGTGTGATGCCGACACAGATAATGGAAACATCTTAAACACTGTTTATCGTTAGAACACACGGGAAGCCCGTTAAGATACTGCGAGACGGTTTTTAATTTAATACTTCACAACGTTGTGCCGACCTAACACCCTGCTGTCCGGTTTCAGTATCTAAACACAGTAATTCCTTATGAAAAGAAGGGGACCCCTCCATCTATTGAAGACCTGCAGATGCTCACAAACAGTAAGAGCATTTGTATTCCTCTGTGTGTGTGTGTGTGTGTGTGTTGCGTGCATAAGAGAAATTCTTTTGGTTCAGATTCTAGCGGGGACCAACTGGTGCAGAGCATCCATGTTAAATGGTACACTGGCCAGTCGTTGTGTGCATGCACCTCGACTCAGTAGCTCAGATCTGAGTAGTTTTGATGTCAGACGATGATGTCAAACCCAAGCTTTCACTCAGCCCCGTCGGTACACTTTGCTTTTCCCCACAGTTCTTTATGCCATGAAGGAGGACAGCGAGAAGGTGCCTACACTGCTAACTGACTACATATTAAAAGGTAGCACAATATCCTCGTAACAGTTTTGACTGAACGTATCCTCGGTTAGAACTTGATGCTTTTATGTGCTAATTTATTCTCCATCACCATGCACTTACCAAATAAAAACAGAGCACATCCATCCATCCGTCTATTATCCATCCACCCATCCATTATCCGAACCACTTATCCTGCTCTCAGGGTCACAGGGCAGAACACAAACGAGTAAATAAGTAAGCGTAGGAAGGGATGGTAGGTTTCAGGAAAGCTGAACTATCCCTACCAGGCGTCCGGGTAGCATAGCGGTTTCCATTCTTCCATTCTGTTGCCTACCAACACCGGGATCGCCGGTTCGAATCCCCGTGTTGCCTCCGGCTTGGTGAGGCATCCCTACAGACACAATTGGCTGTGTCTGCGGGTGGGAAGCCGGATGTGGGTATGTGTCCTGGTCACTGCATTACCGCCTGCCTCCTCTGGTCAGTTGGGGCGCCTGTTTGGGGGGAATAGCGTGATCCTCCCACGCACTACATCCCCCCCCTGGGGAAACTCCTCACTGTCAGGTGAAAAGAAGTGGCTGGCGACTCCACGTGTATGGGAGGAGGCATGTGGTAGTCTGCAGCCCTCCCCGGATCAGCAGAGGGGGTGGAGCAGCGACCGGGACAGCTCAGAGGAGTGGGGTAATTGGCCAGATACAATTGGGGGGGGGGGGTATCCCTACCAGCAGCATTTAGACCCGTACTCGCGGCTAAAACAGAGACAATTTTTTTTCTTCATTCCACTGGGCGCTGTGGCAGACTTCATCCTCCGCCGGAGAGGGTTAATGGTCCATTCAGTATGGCTCAGCCTGCTCTGTAGGGCAGACTTACCACACATGACTAGACCCCCTCGTCTGTCAGTGTACTAGCTATCGATGGAGACAGATGATGGATGGAGAGTAAGTAGTCTGGTTTTAATCTAAGGGAAAGACTTGGTTTGTCTTTTTACGTCTTCTCGTCGACTGTGAAAAGGTTAAAAAGAAAAAAGCATAACCGACAGCTTTCCCTTACGTTCTCATCCCGAGTTAGAGACATGTCTGTGTGGGCTTAAACTTGCTAGGCAGCCAGTTGATTTAACAAACTATGCCCTGAGTTTTTTTTTTTTTAAACTTTAATCCCAGTTCGTATGACTGTCTCCCTTAAATAAACCAATTTCATGCATGATTGGGATACGGGAGGTGCAGCAAAGTCGAATACAACCAGTTTAGAGCTCATGCAGCTCATGTAAACTCATCTGTAAGTATAATAACTGTGGCCGTTAGATGTTTTCTATTTTGTTTTGGCGTCGTATCGGTAATATCCTCTTGTCAGTTTATTTGCATGGATCGTGAGTGGGTGTGGAAAATGGTAGTCCCTTGATTGTTGAACAGTGACGGCCATTTTGAAGCTGCTAATTGTGTTTGACGGTGCTAAACTTATATAAAACATTAAAAATCAATTTACCTCCACTCACTACAGCTACGAGCAACCGTGTCACTTCAGACCACGGGTTTTAGTGCTTTAGGAAGCCGTCACTGAAACATAACGCTGTGTTCTGCTGTCTTTCCTCCAGTCTTGTGTCCCACCTAGAGCACCTCCGGGCCGTGGGCCATCGTGTGGCGGAGAAATTCCCCCCAAGAAATTTTCAAACTTAGCGACCCTTGATACCTCTGGTCCAAGCTGCATGAGCTCCCCCCCCCCCCCCCGTGCCATTAATCAGCCATGGATCCTCACCATCGACCATTTATTGTACCTTACCCACCTAACTACGACTACTGCCTTTCGCTGAGCTCACCTGTCTCTCCTGCACACTAAGCTCAGGCCAGACTCAAACTGGCCACTCTGTCTACTGAGTACTACGGAGTGGGGCGGCTGGTCCCACTTTTACAGGACTTGGCTAATGGATCTCTCTCCAGAGCATGACACACTTATTAGTGACGACACCACCATATTGGTACAGGGATGAACTGCTTTTTCTGTCTTTTCTTTGTCTCTTTTTTCTCTTTCTACTTCCTTTTTTCGGTTTTGTTCGACTGAAGATTTGACGTTGTCAGTGTTTGGCACTTATGATTTTAACTGATCTCCTCTCCGGTGGATTTTGTTTACTTATTCTGTCCATCGACCCATAAGGAGTCCTTTGTACAGATAACAGAGATGCCGAGTTGCATCGGCAAGCTAACATCTCCGTGTATCGCTGAAGATGGAAACGATGTAAGTTCTCATCCATCTGAATACAAAAGCCATGCACCTTCTCCTGCCAATTTAGTACTGTAGCTCTAGAAGACTATTACGGGTGCATCATGTCACAGAGGGGTGTTTTTTGTTCTGTTTTTTTTTTTTTTAGCCAATATCTGAATAACCAGTGGTCGTCTGACCATTTTTGTATTTTCTTTGAACTTGTATTCAATATTTGATACACAGTCTGCTGTTTTTATACTTTTATTTACAGTATATTCTGAAAGATGTGCATTCCAGCCGTTGCAGCCATGTGAAATGTCACCGAGTTTTCCTTGAATGTCATTCCCTGAAGTTCATGAGCTCGTCTGAAAAATAAAAAAGGCACATAAGGTACATACTGAGCATATTTATGACCTCCTCAAAGCCACAAAGGTGAATGTTACGTCGCTAATCGCCAATTCTAATAAACGTTGTACCCTAACATACACGCATCTGCTCTCTGTCTTTCTCTTGAAGGGTTAATTGAGATCGAAGGGATTTAAACGAGTCAGAAGAGTGGCTACATTTTACATTAACAGCATAAATCAAGTGGGGATGGCGCGTTAACTCGAATACTCAAGTTAACTTGGGACAAGTGATCTGATGCTGGTGTGCTCCACAGAGGTTATTGTTAGGTTACAGTCTTTTGTTTTAAACCAATAATAACAGGGAAGAGGACTAATTATTGAAATCAGAGATGTGCTGGGTAGTTATGAATATATATTCATATGTAATACATATTATGCACGCGAGTTACCCCTTCAATGTGAAGCGCTTTGGGTGTCTTGAAAAGCGCTATAGAAATGTAATATTATTATCACTCTATGTCCACCTTCGTTCTATGGGGGATGAAAGGTGTCATGCTGCCCCCTAGTGGTTGTGATTAAAACAGCGGGGAAATCATTTTTCTCGGGATAGTTTGGTAATAAAAATGAGTGCTTCACTGCAGTGTTTCTCAACCCAGTCCTCAAGGACCCCCTATCCTGCAGATTTTCATTGTAACCCTGCATAGGTAGCGCTGCTTGTACTGACTCGACCAATCATCTCAAAGCACTTAATTATGCAAGGTGTGCAAACTCTGACATTCACTGCTGATTGGTTGAATAACTATAAACAGGGTTGCAAAGGAAATCTGCAGGATAGGGGGTCCTTGAGGACTGGGTTGAGAAACACTGCTTTACTGTGTGTATATATATATATATGCAACACTTCATTCATTATCAAAACCGCTTATCCTACTCATGCAACACTTATACAACCTATGCAATACTTGTGCAACACTTGACTGAAAATGTTTAGGTGCTGCTTCGGTAAAAGTTCTGACAAGGTTTTGTCAGAACTGCGTTTCTGCGGCGGTCGTGCGGCAAACCGGCACTTGCTGTCCGGATGAACCCTCTCAACTTTTCTGGGACCGAAAGGTGTGCCAGCTGTATGTGTATATTTTTCCATAATATATATATACACACCTGCCACGTAGCCGGAGCACATGTTTTTCCGCAGCAAAGAAACGCGTCGCAACGCCGTGACGTCATCGAAGGGCGTATAAAAACGTGTGCGGCGGTGTGAGAAATCTGAGAGCCAAGACGATGAGGCGTCAGTCACGGCAGCCTGTCAGTCCAAGCAACCGTCCTGGAGTCAAGAGATATAGAGGAGATGCCGGATGAGAGTCGTCGGTCAAAGCAGCCTGACAACCCAAGAAGCAAACCGGAAGGCCTGCAAATTACCCTGCAGGGAGACCACAGCAGACACGTGAGTCGCATTAGACCTGCGCAGTACGCGTTATTCGTTTCCCCACCCGGTTTCCGGGAAGACCCGCCCCTACTCTATCTCTGATTGGCTAACCCTATCCCTAACCCCGCCCTAACCCTGACCCTAACCAACGGAGGCCAGAGCCCTAGAAAGAGAGAGTTACGTCAACTCCGTAGACGGCGATGGGCCACAGCAATGGCGGATCATGGGAGCCCCGGATAGTTCCAAACAGTGCGCATAGAATATGTGTCACGTTGGGATATATCCATATCTGTATCTATACATAAATGTGAAAATCTGAAAATATTGGTGAGTAGTTACCAGAAATGGCGGCTAACCAGCTCATTTAAATGACCCGCCAAGCTTCGTTTGGAACTATTCGGCGGCTACATGAACCACGTGACCCTCTCGCGTTACCCAATCAGAGGTAGCGTTCCCGGAATGCGGGTGGGGGAAAAACAAGCGAACTGCACGCGTTATTATGAAACCCACTGCTTTTCTGGGCACTCTGTCTCTGATTGGCCAGTACTCGTACCGGTTTTCCGCGAACTCTGCCTCTGATTGGCCAGTACTCGTCGCCTCCGTTGGTTAGGTTGGCTAAGGTTAGGGTGGGGTTAGCCAATCAGGGATCGAGTAGGGGCGGGTCTTCCTAGTCTTGCCCAGAAAAGCGGTGGAATCCATAATAACGCGAACTGCACGCCGAAAAAGTTTCTGGCTTCTGGGTTACTTCCGGGTACACGCGGCCCACTGAATATGCGCAGTAGTGTTACTCCCGTCATGCCTCTAGGCTATGAGAACGAGCGAACCGCGTTCAGCATCCGGCGCTGCGCATTCATTAATGCTATGCTAGTGGACTTCATGGATGCATAATAAGACTACTACGGGACTTACTTGGGACTTGACACCATGGATGTATTAATACAAACGACAACACCAACCAACAATAAAGATAATGTTCCAAAACAGCAAGATCGTATTAAACACTATGATAGTTAAAGATCCTCGCTCCCGAGACACAACATGACCGCCCGTAGAGTGCGCGTACACAGCCGTGACGTCATGCAGAAAAAAATATATTTTTCTGGGCTTTGGTAGTTAAAAAAAAAAGATTAAAACCCAATGGCTTAAAAATATACAATACAAAGAGTAATAATTGACCATGATTATTGCCGCAGGTGTCCTGTCAACAGTTTTACAGGCGTCTCTTTTACAATGGTGGTCCATGGGGAAAATGCTTTTTGGGCCGCAGGGGATTTTTTTCCCGCTGCAATACCGCGAGTGGCCACTAGAAAAATGGCCGCAAGGCTGAGGTTGCCCCGCAGTATTTTATAAGACTCGGGGAGGAACGCGTCATCTGACACCAATCCAAATATGGCAGTCAGGGGGTGATCTGATTCACGGAAGCTTTCGCGGATGACGAAGCTGTATGCTGGTGAGCTTGCGATACAGGGTCACGCATTCAGTGGAGTATAGTAGAGACGGGAGAACAGCTGTGTTGTAGACCTTGATCTCTATTGTCAGCCTGATGTCATGGTGGGACCAAAGTCGTTTGTAGAGGGCACATAAGGCTTTTGTGGCTACTTGGATTCTTCTATCCACTTCTAAGTCAGAGGAGTTTGTATCTGTCACAGCACTGCCCAGATAGGTAAAGCACTCAGTGGTCCTCAGAGTTGCTCCATTAACCAAAATACTGGGCTGACCTTCATCGGGGCTTTTCTGAGGGGGAGGCTGGTACAGAAGCTCTGTTTTGGAGACGTTGAACTTCAGTCCAAAGAGGGTAACTGCTGAAGAGAAGCGGTCTACTATTTCTTGCATTTCTCCAGGATCATTGGCAACCAGAGCGGAGTCCTCTGCATAGAGAAGCTCTCGAACACAGAGTTCTCTTGTTTTGGTAGATGCCTTGAGTGTCGCAAGATTTTAGAGGTTTCCATCTGTTCGGGTCCTGATACAAGCCACCTCTCAAGTTGGCTGACATTGTTTCTAGGACTGCAGCAAGATATACTAACGGGAATAGGGTTGGTGCAAGCACACATCCCTGCTTCACTGCAAGCTTGATGTTGAAAGCATCGCTGACGTCTCCTCCAATTGATACTTTCCCCGTCATATCATCATGGAGAAGTCTGATGACGCTGATCAGTTTCTGGGGGCAGCCATAAGTCTCTAGCACTTTCCACAGTGTCTCTCTATCAACAGTGTCAAACGCTTTTGAATGTGCTGTTCGGTTGCTTTCTCTTGGAGTTGTCTCAGGGTGAAGATCATGTCTGTGGTGGATCTGCCAGATCTGAAACCAAATTTGGCTTTCAGGCAACACTTCTTCTGAAAGGATCTTTATCTAGTTCAGTATGATCTTAGCCAGGACCTCTCCAGCCGTCGACAGAAGTGAAATACCACAGTGGTTTCCATAATCGCTTCGTTCACCCTTCTTCTTGTAGATGGTCACAATCAAAGCGTCACTGAAGTTTTTTGGAAGGTATAGGTTCTGCCAACAGGCATTATAGAGCTTTAGTAGCTCTGAGTTAAGTAGTGAGCCGCCATGCTTCAGGATGTCTGATGGATGCCATCTTGTCCTGGTGCCTTCCCCTGGTGTCTTTAAGTGCTTTCTCTACTACAGCCATTGTGATCGGCTCACAGACATCTTCTCTTATCGGCCTTCTTGTAAGCCACTGGCATGCATTTGGATCTGCTGATCCTTCTTGATTGAAGAGGGTGCAGAAGTGCTCTTTCCATCTTTCTGTGATCTCTTTCAGGCCAGTACACAGCTTACTTCCATCGCCGTTTTTACTGGTGCTATCGTATTGCTTCTTGGGCCGTAGATGGCTCTCAGCGCAGAGAAGAGTCCATGCATATCATTTTGATCTGCTAAGGCCTGGAGTGCTCCTGCTTTCTTGCTCCACCAGTTGTCCTTCATCACCCTAATCTCCTTCTGAACTTTGGCTTTAATTGCCTTGAAGGCTGATTGACTCCTCTGAGTTCTCTTTCAGGTGGGCATTGTGAAGCATTTACTTTTCCTGTAGCAGTTCTTGGATTGCTTCATCTTGATCCTGGAACCAGTCAGGCAATTTTCTTTTTGAATGACCAAGCACCTCTTTTGCTGAATTATAGATGGTCTCTTTCATTTGTATCCAACATTCTTCAAAGTTACTTGCGCCTGTTGCCGCCCTTTCTTCATCTTGAAGAGCAAATGTGATTGCTGCAGCTAGTCTCATTTGATGTTCTGTGCTTGCTAGCTTGTTGGTATCCAGTTTCTTCGGTGATTCACATGGTGTTTTTCGTGACGTCATCTTCAGTTTCATTCGCAGCTGTGTTCGGAGCAGGTAGTGATCAGTTGAGCGTTCCACTCCACGCATCACCTTTTGTTGAGGGTTCTTCTGTCAAGATTGCCCTGCGAGTCACAACGTAGTCTAACAAATGGAAATGCTTTGATCTTGGATGCATCCAGGTGAAGTAGTTCTTTTTGGGCTGCAAGAAGAAGGTGTTTGTGATACACAGGTCACGCTCAGCACAGCGATCCAACATAAGGTCGCCATTGGTATTCGTATTGCCCTTGCCAAACTTTCCGATGACACCCTCATAGGTTAAGTGGTCCTTGTCTATCCTTGCATTGAAGTCTCCTAAAATGAGAAGCTTGACTGCGCTTGGTACACTGTCCGCTACTTCAGCCAGTTTCTGGTAGAAAGATTCCTTGTCTTCATCTGGATACGCCATGGTTGGAGCATACACATTGATGAGTGATGAGAAGCGTTCTCCCCCCACAGAGACTCGGAGACTCATAATCCTCTCAGAGATTCCTGATGGTAAAGTGGGCAATCTGGACGCAATTATGTTGGTAATGGCAAAGGACGCTCCAGCATCTCTCCTTCCATCAGCCTTTCCAATCCAGAAGAAGGTGTAGTAGCTCTCTTGTATTTGTTCTTGGCCTTCAATCCTTGTTTCTTGGAGAGCAGCAATGTCAATGCGGTATCGCTCTAGCTCCTTAGCAATCAGTGCAGTTCTTCTCTCAGGTCTGGCGTGGTTGTCCAACATGGTCCAAACGTTCCATGTAGCAACAATCGGTTCACTTTCTTGCATTTTCAACTGCTGAAGTGAAGACCTGCTGGCCGCGGTGAACCAGCCAGGTAGTTTCTGAGCAAGCTTTTTTTACCCCACCTTTTCTAGGGGCTTCCCCTTACGGGGCGAGCAGTGCTTTCCCTAAAAAGGGCTGCCCGGACACTCGCACAGCTGCCTCGACCCTGTTGTTGCCCAGGATTCAACAGAGTTGCGACCAGCACATGTGAGTCACCTATGTGCAGAGGTCCCGTTAGTAGCTTCCAGCTCCTTAAGCCTGCTACTATCACGTTCATTCTGTCACCATAGGACTTTGTAAACGCTCTCCTCGCAAGTGCTTTTCCCATCGAGCTCTCCTCACATCACCCCTTGCACAGTAGTTAAGACAGTCAGTGTCATGCCCCCACTGAACAATCTCTCTGGACCTCAGAACCCATTCTTAAGTGGTACACCATAGTGCAGCAGGCTCAGTAGAAAGAGGTTGCCCCGCAGTGACAGCTTACTTGCCAAGCAATGCCATCCATTGACCAACAGAGTGGTTCCTCCGCATGCCATCTGATGTTTGTGCCATTGGTCCAAAGGGCTGATGATCCTATTGGGCTCTTCTGCCGCAAACACCACCGAGTGCCCTGCTGCCAGCACCTTCTTGGATTTGAATTCGGAGTCACCTTCTCCTAGCCTTTGCCTAAAGAGGCAAATCTACAAGGCAGTAGAAACAGATAGATAGTACCATCTACTCACATAATGGTAGCCGCTAAGGCTCACCGACTTGAGTCAGGTCAGCCTTTGCTGCTACCAATATTAATATGTATTAATAATATAATTTATATACATATATATTAGTCAGATAAGTTAAATTAGATTCATCCTTTGTTATTAAGTGAAGACATGAAGCAGACATATTTTGAATTGAAATAATGATTTCCAGTGATGCTGGAAATCTACATGGGACAGGAAAATGTAGGGGCTCGGTGACCTCGGGGAAGTCCCGGAGGAAGTTACATGAGTGTTGGTGTGTTGCCTGGTAGTGATTCATTAAAACCGACCAAAGCTAAATAAAGCCTCCATCACAATTATTTACAACAATGACCTCAGTCAGTTTGACTATTTGACTATAATGAACAGTAACGATTGAGCAAAACCTCAACATTAGCCACTAAAATGTAGGCTATTACGAAACATCTGTGAGCTGCGTGCTATGAATAGGTTGCTAAGGCAACTGATAAATTGCTTCAAAGTTGAATAGTAGTGGGCCTAGTAGCAAGTATCGTGCAATAAAAGAGCGCACCCTTTTGGGGGAAAAGTACTGTGGACTGTTAATAGTCAAGTCAATTTTATTGAAATCTACATGGGACAGGAGATTTAATCATAAACTTAGATTTGTGCTTGTATTTTTTTATTCAACATATTCCATGATGCTGGACATCCACTTGGAGCATGTCAATAAACTTGTGCACAAAGATTTAGCCAGTAAATGTAGAAATTTATGATATACTGACATTCAAGCTCTGACTCAATTAAATAAACTACATCAAAATAATCTCATACAAATCCCAAAGAGGTTTTCAAGTGCATGAAAGCTCATAATGGACAGGGGTCAAATGAATATGCAATTCTGCTATTGCAATATTATTTTCAAATTATGCCTGTCTTATTTTTGGCAAGGCAATGATCCAATTTGCAGTTGAACTTGCATGCTTACAATGCAGAGTATGTTCTGTTTTTGTTTTATACTTTTTCTGTTACTTCTTGTTGGGCAATTTTCCAAAAGCTCATAATATTTCATAGACGTTGAAATAGACTATATTTCATACGATTGATAGAATATCCAAGCTAAAACACTTGAGAGTTGAACACCAACTTGTGGGATATGAAATACTTACATTTGATGTTGAATGAACAGCGATGTGATGTATTTAGCCTACAGCTTTGTGGTATTTTTCCACTTGGGGAATTTTCCACACATATTTTTTTTTCTTTTTGCAATTACAAAACATTACAAAATACATTTGCACAAAGATGCAGAAATAGACAAATACAAGTAAAACACTTATAGGGAATGACTACTATAAAGATGCCACACATACCAAGTCAACATGAGACCACAGACGAGCACAAATAGAATAGTTTTCATTGCTTTCACATTAGCGGAGGACCTAATAATTTCCAGGCAATGTTCAAGTTCATTTTTGAAGGAAGTAAAAGAAGGTTCAGAATTTGTGAATTTGTCTGTTGCAGGCTTATGGGTGTCCCATGTGGTCCCCTATCCTATACTTAACTTGTTTAGGGCATATTACAATGCAGCTCCTGTAGGTTACCACTAGATGGCAGACTATTAGAGGCCAGCCCTTTCCTCAGGGAAATACCACCTGCAAGTAGAATAGAATTTAGAATAGAATAGAACTTAGACTAGAATAGAATAGAACTTTATTGCCCAAACCAAGGCTGGAAATTTGCCTTTGGTCTCATCTCAGGCAAACGCCACCAAAAAACAAAAACCAAAACAGTATAAAAACCTTAGACGCAGTTAAAAACCTTGTCAGAACCATGCACGGCACTATCTAAAACACATGCATAAAGCACATACAGGATAATCGGTGGGGTTTTGTTCGGTACACTCCTCTCATCCGGGACAAAGGATCTCTTACAGAGGTACTTTTGTGGCCGTCAGCGCTCTGCAGGGGAAGCAGTTCACACTCATTGTGGAGGGGGGAGGCTGCTGTCATTCACTACAGCCAGGCCCTTTCTATCTGTGGCTGCGTTATAGGGGGTTGTATTTGTTGTGTGCCTATTATTTCCCCTGCGGTTACACAGTGCCGCTGCACATCCAGTGGCCTCATGTCAGATACCCAATACTCTTAAGTGTAACGTGTAAACGTTCCGCGGTGGATAACCATGACCGGGAAGAGCCGTGCATGCAGCGTAAGTACAATGAATGAATGAATGAGGATTTCTCCTGCTGGCACTGCTAGAAGAACACATAAAGGAACTACTACAGTAACATGAGACCATACTGGCACAGGGGCGGGCCTCCTATTCACTTGCAAGAAACACTTCAGATATGATCCTATACGTACAGCTGCACATTGCATACACAGCATTCTGACACTAGATCCGAGCTCTGTGTGTGTTCAGGCACTTTTCAATTTAAATTCTGGAGAAAAATATTTGGTAACACTTTCTATGAAGCTTGCATCTATAATGCCCTATAAGCATCTATAACACCCTATAAGCATCTATTGCATCTATAACGCCCATACTTTCCTATAATGTGTATTGCAATGACTAACGGCTATGGCTGAAGATTGAAAAAGCGCTCAAGTGTCGTTATGCAGCTCTACAAAACTTCAGCAACTCAAGTTGGCTATGATGCATTATGACACTTGACAGATAAACAGGCTATGACGACATATTTATAATGCATAAATCCGTTTAAAATTGACAAAGTATCATAAAGGTGGTTATGAGGCGTCGTGAGGGCGTATACATGGTTACAATGAATCTTACAATGACTTCTAGCTGCACTTATAGGGCGTTATAGATGCTTATAGGGCGTTATAGATGCTTATAGGGCGTTATAGATGTTTATAGGGCGTTATAGATGCAGGCTTCATAGAAAGGGTCACCAAATATTCATTACCAAAATGAAACAAACTATCTTCTGGCATAAACTATAAGCTCAACTTTCAGCCGCGACCGATGTCACCTCCTATCCAGAAAACCTCTCGGGAGACTACGACCTTGACCGAGTGTCCACGGTACAAACCACTGTCGTCAACTTGTGCATGTCGTGCGTTACTCTGGATAAGAACACCGCCTCAATATCCTCAAAAAACATCAAACCCTCACATTCCAGGCAACCTGAGAGGAGGAGGGGGGCTCCCAATCTGTCGCCTGATGGAAACGGTGGTCCTTGCTGGTAAAGAGCAGGACCGCTCACCACAGCACAGCAGCAGTGCGGGTGGCCGTCGTTATGGACTGAACTTCAGACCCAAGTCCCAGCGCCCGGAAGCCCTGCAGTCCCAGAGATGGAGCGCTGAAGCATCTAGAAGAACCCGTGCTACAGACGATGGCGCCGAGTCTCCCTGGCTCTCTGAGAGACCCCCCAACACATAATTAATTATAAGGTGCAGAGATTTTAATAGTTTGGGCAGCCGTTTATTGGCTTGACCTTTTCTTAAGAATGGCTAACGTTAAGGTTCAAATCTAATACCCAACAGCCAAATATGGTGTTTGTTTCTAAAGGCTTTCATCCTAGTGTCGGGGTGCAACAGTTTGGAGGATGGCGTGTGGCTCGGTCAGGATAATTTAAGGATCACCATCATTTACAACCCATTAAGTAGTGACATGGAGATTGATTGCAGACTGATGCATAGCGCGGTTATCTAAACAATAACTTGCAATCAAAAACGCAGTAACACGGGGCGTCCGGGTGGCGTGGCAGTCTATTCCGTCGCCTAGCAACACGGGGATCGCTGGTTCGAATCCCCATGTTACCCCTAGCTTGGTAGGGTGTCCCTACAGACACAAGTGGTTGTGTCTGCGGGCGGGAAGCCGGATGTGGGTATGTGTCCTGGTTGCTGGACTAGCGCCTCCTCTGGTTGGTCGGGGCGCCTGTTCGTGGGGGGGGGGGACTGGGAGGCCCCTGGTGAAACTCCTCACTGTCAGGTGAAAGGAAGCAGCTGGCGACTCCACATGTATGGGAGGAGGCATGTGGTAGTCTGCAGCGGTCCCCGGATCGGCAAAGGGGGTGCAGCAGCGACCGGGACGGCTCGGAAAACAGGGTAATTGGGGGAGAAAAAGAGGGGAGGGGGGGGACAAAACGCAGAAAAAGAGGGGAGGGGGGGGAGAAAACGCAGTAACATGTACTTGTGTGAGGGATCACACTTTGACTTTTTGGCTCACGTGCCCTCCAAAGACAAATCTGTCCCCAAGCAGCCAACTATTAATTAGCCAGAAATAATCACCGGTGTCCTCCCTCCACATCAAAATGGAGAACTGCAAAATTAAAGATGCACAATTAACCCTAACAGATACCCCTTGAAGACCCCGAGGAAAAACATGTTGTCCTTAAAACCCTCGACACCAGTAACCTGTGTAAAAAACTCCCAACACTTTTTTCCCCCCTCATGTTAAAGTTTATTATAGAAACCGTGTGGCTCATCTTTCTGCATAGTAAAACTTCTACTGAAACATGTCCCACGGCGATGTTTCTCCCCGCGACCGCGCTAAAATTGCACAAATCTCACTGTGTTGGTTTAGCGGCACACAGAAAGTATGTTGGCATCTCGAGTCAACACATCATCATCGTCGTCATCTGTTCATCATTTTACTGTCCCGTAAAAAAGGATGTTTTACAGTAGTAGGATCCCACTGCTCAGGTTACTGGGCTCCAGCCAGCGATACAGCCGGTTAGACCAACCCAACAGCACAGACTCACAAGATATCCCACTATGTGATGAGACTGGGCCTCAAAGAAGTCAGATGCTTTTTTTTTTTTATACAGCAAAGTGTAATAATTTCATGTTTGCAATTTAAGGATGATCATGAGATCACTTCTGTGGAAGGATGAATACAAACGCTCATCCTCCAGTTCACACGTGTTCATTCATAATTGCTAATATGAATCACCTACGTATTCGGGATCGATTCGGATAACCCAAAAATAACGGTTATCGTCGCCAGCGGGAGTACGCTCGTCTTTTTTCACTCCCGTCCGATGACGTGGGTCTCCTGGGGCCGGTCGATGCGATAGACAAATTCAGCGGGCATGAAGTAGCCCAGGTACTCCACGGTGTCAGGAGTGGTGTCTATGTAGTAGTGGCCGCCTTCTCCGTGGTGGCTGAAGCAGTGGGTGTGCTCCACGCGCAGGTCCAAGCCCTGGATAGTAAAGACGGAAAGCTGAACGCTGCTCATGGGAGTTAATTAGACACGACAAGGTGACGGCGCACACACAGCGAAGTCTTTACTTACAGGGTCTCTGGACACCAGCACCGACTGGCAGATGAGCGGGGCGCTGACCTCAAAGTGCTTGAGCCAGCTGTTGACGTCGTCGTTGGTGTGGAGAGGACAGACCGGGAACTCTCTCGGCTACGGAGAAGCGGTCTCGAGAAGGTAAGTACGGCGCACTAAACTTCACAAACAGCAATCGACCACACATGCAGCAGAACACTGTTAGCGCCTCTTATTTACCATGATGTGGATTTTAGCTTTGCCCTTCTGGATAACAAAGGTGCCCCCCAGGGCCAAGCTTTTATCCGGGTAGTGGGCTTCGAGGGTCTTTCTCAAGGCCCCCACAAGGCTCTCGGCTCCTGTTCTCCTTTTGGCCCGCACCTCTATGACCTGGTGAGCAATCAGAGAGGAGATGAAGATGGTGTCAGTATTTACTGTTCAACTAGCACGCCCATCACTTCCCTTTAGCTACGGCTCACTCTTTCATGCGATTGGGGCAAGCACAAAACGGGGTCCAAGTTCAACTTCGGCATCATGATTATCAACTTGCAGTTAACTGCAAATCACGCTGTTCACATTAATATGTAACCTGGAAAGTTTTTCATTTGCCAAAAAGAAAGAACAAACAATGACAACGCAATAACGAATGAACCCTCAATCTCCCCTCGAGCGGGGGACAGTGACACAGTAAGTGCAAGGAGACTGTCCTTCATGCTGAAGGCATGGATACAAGCCCTTGTGACAGCAAGTGTCTGTCCTGACGGAGTGTGCTTGAGTAAATTCACACACTCTTTCACCCCCAGCGGCACTGCTGTACAGAGAACTTTGACCTCCTTGTGCAGGACGGCAAGCAAAATGAGAATTTCTGCTTTAGAGGAAGTCACAAATAAGAAAAACTTGAATGATACTGCTTTCTCAGACACGCAAACAAAACGTTGCCTTCAATTAAATAAGAAGACGCCTTACTTGTCCGGGTTTCCCTTCACAAGCGTAAAGATTGGCCAACAATCCGAAGTTGCAGTCAGAGAATTTGTCACTATACTTCTCCTGCAGACACTGGCCGTCAGCCGGGTTGATGGAGGACCAGTAACTGCCGTTCACCGCCGGCCTTCCCTCTGCTTCAGTCAAAACCAGAGGCATCAACTGTGGATGATTAAATATTGTGTTAAATGGGTCCCCATAGTTTAGAGCAAAGGTGTTGTCTTCACCTTTCATTGCATGTGATTAGATGTTTTTGTGTGACGTACCTCAGCATTCATTCCAACAATTCTGGAGGCTACAGCTCCTGCACCAAGAAGGAACGCTCCCGGCAGTTCCACTTCCTTTGACACACTGTTCATATTGTACTCCTGGAAGGGGGAGGGAATAATACACTATAATAAATGCTGTGATTCAGTTCACACTGCCTCCATGTTACATAAATATTTTTCTCTGTACATTACGCCGCATGGGGGAACCTCTACCTTGTGTCTTTGTACCAGTGGTACCAAATAAGGTACCCCGCCAACATCAGTAATGCGAGGCTTCCCACACAGGCCTACCAAATATAGGTGGAAGATAAATTACATTTTGCAACAAGGACAAACATTTAAAATGTATGAGAGAAAGTACACTGCGTTGTAGCCCACTATAGCACAGTGATATGGTGTTTTAAACTGTGATAACGTATGAGGGAATGACGACTGGTACCTGTGACAGGAAACCGGAATGGCTCTTGAGTGAGATCTGGACACTCCACCACACTGACTTGAACCTCAGCGAAATTGTTCTTCAGTCCCGTTTGCAACACTGCCACAAAAAACACACACGTTTCCGTGTCTATTAACTACATCCGATCGCATTAAGTACTTTCCATTACTTTTGCTAAAAAGTTGGGCAAATCTACACATTGCAAGTTTCCCCTGTTGTGTCAAATGTTGCATCCTTTGTAGAATGTGTTTACAACAGAAACGACTACTAGGCAAATCTACACATGGCCAGTTTCCCCTGTTGTGTCAAATGTTGCATCCTTTGTAGAATGTGTTTACAGCAGACACGACTAGTAGGCAAATCTACACATGGCCAGTTTCCCCTGTTGTGTCAAATGTTGCATCCTTTGTAGAATGTGTTTGCAACAGACACGACTACTAGGCAAATCTACACATGGCCAGTTTCCCCTGTTGTGTCAAATGTCGCATCTTTTGTAGAATGTGTTTACAACAGACACGACTACTAGGCAAATCTACACATGGCCAGTTTCCCCTGTTGTGTCAAATGTTGCATCCTTTGTAGAATGTGTTTACAACAGACACGACTAGTAGGCAAATCTACACATGGCCAGTTTCCCCTGTTGTGTCAAATGTTGCATCCTTTGTAGAATGTGTTTGCAACAGACACGACTACTAGGCAAATCTACACATGGCCAGTTTCCCCTGTTGTGTCAAATGTCGCATCCTTTGTAGAATGTGTTTACAACAGACACGACTACTAGGCAAATCTACACATGGCAAGTTTCCCCTGTTGTGTCAAATGTCGCACCCTTTGTAGAATGTGTTTGCAACAGACACGACTACTAGGCAAATCTACACATTGCAAGTTTCCCCTGTTGTGTCAAATGTTGCATCCTTTGTAGAATGTGTTTACAACAGACACGACTACTAGGCAAATCTACACATTGCAAGTTTCCCCTGTTGTGTCAAATGTCGCATCCTTTGTAGAATGTGTTTACAACAGACACGACTACTAGGCAAATCTACACATGGCCAGTTTCCCCTGTTGTGTCAAATGTTGCATCCTTTGTAGAATGTGTTTACAGCAGACACGACTAGTAGGCAAATCTACACATGGCAAGTTTCCCCTGTTGTGTCAAATGTCGCATCCTTTGTAGAATGTGTTTGCAACAGACACGACTACTAGGCAAATCTACACATGGCCAGTTTCCCCTGTTGTGTCAAATGTTGCATCCTTTGTAGAATGTTTTTACAGCAGACACGACTAGTAGGCAAATCTACACATGGCCAGTTTCCCCTGTTGTGTCAAATGTTGCATCCTTTGTAGAATGTGTTTACAGCAGACACGACTAGTAGGCAAATCTACACATGGCCAGTTTCCCCTGTTGTGTCAAATGTTGCATCCTTTGTAGAATGTGTTTGCAACAGACACGACTACTAGGCAAATCTACACATGGCCAGTTTCCCCTGTTGTGTCAAATGTCGCATCCTTTGTAGAATGTGTTTACAACAGACACGACTACTAGGCAAATCTACACATGGCAAGTTTCCCCTGTTGTGTCAAATGTTGCACCCTTTGTAGAATGTGTTTGCAACAGACACGACTACTAGGCAAATCTACACATTGCAAGTTTCCCCTGTTGTGTCAAATGTTGCATCCTTTGTAGAATGTGTTTGCAACAGACACGACCACCTCGGTTTTTAATATGAGAAGTCTTTGCATGGGAGTAAACGTCCTCATGTCAGTGGAAGGAACCACATGAAGTTAGCTAAGCCCTCCACAACCATGTGATATGCATGACAGCATAAACTCACGTTTTGGTTTGGCTGGTTGGTTAGCTAGCTAGCTAGTTGTGCAGAATAATGAGCAACCCATGCTTTCGGTATATCACGCTGACAGTCAAACGGTGCTGATAATACAAACGTAGCGCAACGATTTAACACGTTGCTATTTTGCAATTTCCTTACGTGAACTGGAAACGTAACGCCCGAGGTCCGCTTCAAACTGAACACTGGGGGTACGCGTTCTACGGGGGACGCCAAACGTGACACAACACCAGCCGTCGCAACACAGACCCCGGCGTGTTGAAAACGAGCGCTTACCGTCGCACAGTTCCCCTAACGGAGGAGAATGCAGCCGGACCTTCTCCGTTTCGCGGCCGTCCGCCATCCTCCAGCTGCGCCGCCGACACTCTCCGCAAACGCAACAAGCGCACGACGAAGCAGGAAGGAAACCCCTCGCGCCGACGTACCCGCCTCCCGAGTAAAAGCAGCGTCGATTGGCCAGGATGTGTCCTTTACGCAACTTCCGGTATTGGGCGCGCATGCGCGGCCGGTCGTCTCCAGAAGCGCCGGACGCCACGCGTGTGTTTAGCGTTGTTATTTTTGCCCGTCGAGGAGTTTTCGCGCGTCCGGAGAAAGGCCACGGAGGTGGCTTGAGGAGAACCGAGGAAACGCTTCATTTCATGCCGGCCTCGTCTGTCTGGAGGATGGCAGGCGCGCGTAACTCCCCTCCTCCGGGTCTTTCCCCAACGCATCCGGAGGCGCTCCCTCCAGATACCGCGCTTAAAGGACCGACACATGTTGATGCTGCTCTTCAATTACAAAGGCAGGGTGAGACAACGTGTCCGTCTGGGATCCAGAATGACCCCGGTGCATCAGACACGTAAGGATGTCGCCGTGATCCAACGAATATATTGTAACGTGCATGGTACAATATGTACTTACCATTTAAACATAAACTCAAGTTGTGTGTTCGACTGCAGACTGTCCGTTGCACATATGTGTGTATGTATTAATGTGGTGTCTTTAGTTCATGCTTCTTCAGTTCACTTGTATACATATCTACTAGGTTCGGCTTTATTCGTTTTATTCATACCTCTTGATTTTTAAGTTTTTACTCTTTTAAATGTGGTACCTGTTCCATTCTTACCTACTGCAGCAACTGCCAAATGTCCCCATGAGGATTCATAAATGGCACTCTTGTCTTAGTTCATCTTATCTTATTTGACCTTACTTATCTAACTACCACTGACTTGTATGGACCTTTTCAAATAGCACTGACCATGGGTCAGAAGCCTGAAGATGCTTCCATATTACTTTGATACATGTATAATTTTGCCTCGGCAGTGATTCAGCTGATGGCCTGTTCATAACTCAAAAGCCTGTGCCGGGGGCAGTCAGATCGGTCAAGAGGCGTTACGCTAGGAGCAATTCGAACGCCCCATCTCCGAGCGACGAAAAAGAAGGTCAAGATGAGAAATCCTTGAAGAATTCAAAGATAAATAAAAAGAAGAGAAGAGTGAAACGCAAACTGAGGAGGTATTCTTTCCCTTCCCTTAAGGGGACCAAGAGAAACCCTGACAAACGCTCATCGGGAGGCGGCAAAACGAGCAGAGGCCAACGTTTGACTTACCAAGCAAATACAGACTTTTTGGTAGTTGTTCTACATCTAGCAGGCACTGCAGTTTATTTCTAACATTTACCTTCAAATATTTCCTTACATTATCTAGTCTTTATTTTTAACAGAATCATGCATTTGGAGGCTTCTTCAAGTGTGTTGAAGCCGTGAAGACATATAATACAGGAGGTGATTCCTTGGCAACATCTTTATTGGTTGAGGAGGGAACCCTATCTCCATTGTCAGAGTGAGTTCATATTGATGAATAATGTTTTGCTTCTTTGTTTGCTTGTATCTGCTTTTCATGTGATGATTTCCATAATAATGGAAGGCGTTTTTACAGGGCGGATGAAAGCTCAGATGATGAGGACATCAAAGTGGTGGTAAGGAGGCTTGTATTCACAGGAATCTTTTGGCAAATTGAGCCTTATTTTGCACACAAAGGCTCAAATTTGAATCCTGACATGGGTTTCATTAACATTAGCACTAACTTATTTATTAATATGTCATTGCACAGGAAAGGAAGCTTTTTGCAACATTATCAAAGCCAAAGACACCCTGGTATACTCCAGATGAACCAGATAGGCTGCAGAAAAGCCATGGGGCATATACCCAACAGGGCAGACAAGCCTGCGACACTGTGACAGAAGATCAACCTGGCATTTGCCATGCGGCCAATCGTCAAACGAGAGTGTCAGAAGACGAGCATCGAATCACAGAAACCAGTGATCCCCTTTTGAGTTTTCCAGACCCCATAAGTGACGATACCAAGAACATAGTTGCTAGTATAGGTGTAGAAGATGGACCACAGGTGCCTTTAAACCAGGAAGGACCAGACAGTCAGCACGCTAGCACTTTTCTGAATAGCAATATCGCAGAAGTCAAAGACAAAACCCCATCAATGTCTGAGGGTGCCGAGGCCCTATTTAAGGAAGAAATGAAACAGAGAGAAAAACTTTGCGGAAAAGACTGTGTGTCCAAACCAGGAAGTGTTAGTCTGGAAGAGGTTAGCAACTTAGAGGAACCAAACGTGAGGGTGGCACAGTTTTCCGTGTACTCAGAGAGCTGTGCAAGTCCTTTGGAAAATAATGTCGGTGAGGGGCAGACGGAGAGGGAACAAGTTGCGGAAAATGGCAGGGGTGTTGATTTAGCCTGTGATGCAGCCGCAGGACTTCTGGATGATGAGTTTGAAATGCAGAGCAAAAAGATGGGATGGGAAAAATACAAGAAAGAAGATGTAGTTGGAGAGGGATTGGTGAGTTTAAATCCCGAGTCAACACCAGTAGAATTAGAGGAATCGAGAAAAGATGCATCCACACTGCAGAACATGCTCGGCTCGTTTTCGGAAAAAGCCGAGGCTTGCTGGGGAACACCAGATTCTGCTGTCAATAGAACCTCTGAACACGAGGTCCAGAGTTCTGTTCCGCAACTTGAAGATTTTATGGAGCCAAGAAAAAAGCGTATAAAGAAGCAACGGTCGTCCTTTAACAATGGCAGTGAAGACAGACGAGAAGAAGAGGATGAAGCTACCATAAGCGATACAGTTCAGTCATGCAAAAAGAAAGAGGAGAAGAAGAGGAGGAGAAAGACCTCCGTTTCCTGTATTCCAGATGAGGGGACAGAGGATGACGCTACCACCAGCGATACAGTTCAGTCATTTACGAAGAAAGAGAAGAAGGAAAAGAGGAGAAAGACCTCCGTTTCCTGTATTCCAGATGAGGGGACAGAGGATGACGCTACCACCAGTGATACAGTTCAGTCATTTACGAAGAAAGAGGAGAAGAAGAGGAGGAGAAAGACCTCCGTTTCCTGTATTCCAGGTGAGGGGACAGAGGATGACGCTACCACCAGCGATACAGTTCAGTCATTTACGAAGAAAGAGAAGAAGGAAAAGAGGAGAAAGACCTCCGTTTCCTGTATTCCAGATGAGGGGACAGAGGATGACGCTACCACCAGTGATACAGTTCAGTCATTTACGAAGAAAGAGGAGAAGAAGAGGAGGAGAAAGACCTCCGTTTCCTGTATTCCAGGTGAGGGGACAGAGGATGACGCTACCACCAGTGATACAGTTCAGTCATTTACGAAGAAAGAGAAGAAGGAAAAGAGGAGAAAGACCTCCGTTTCCTGTATTCCAGATGAGGGGACAGAGGATGACGCTACCACCAGTGATACAGTTCAGTCATTTACCAAGAAAGAGGAGAAGAAGAGGAGGAGAAAGACCTCCGTTTCCTGTATTCCAGATGAGGGGACAAAGGATGAAGCGACCACCAATGATACAGTTCAGTCACCAAAGAAGAAAGAGGAGAAGAAGAGGAGGAGAAAGACCTCCGTTTCCTGTATTCCAGATGAGGGGACAAAGGATGAAGCGACCACCAATGATACAGTTCAGTCACCAAAGAAGAAAGAGGAGAAGAAGAGGAGGAGAAAGACCTCTGTTTGCTGTATTCCAGATGAGGGGACAGAGAATGAAGCTACCATCAATGATACAGTTCAGTCACTGAAGAAGAAAGAGGAGAAGAACAGGAGGAGAAAGACCTCTGTTTGCTGTATTCCAGATGAGGGGACAGAGAATGAAGCTACCATCAATGATACAGTTCAGTCACCGAAGAAGAAAGAGAAGAAGAAGAGGAGGAGAAAGACCTCTGTTTTCTGTATTCCAGATGAGGGGACAGATACCTCTAACACTTTTGAAGGTACCGACAAGGTTCAACATATAGATGAAAGTCAGAAAATCGCTGAGTGCTCTGTAGGCGACCATGTGGAAATGGTAAAGAGGAAAAAGAAGCGAAAGAAACTGACACAAGTATCTGCCGGCGACATTTCAGAGGACATGGTGACACTAAGCAACTATTCAGCATCTGTGCGGGAAAAGGAAAAGAGGGTGGCCATTTCCTTCCATGCTGACAGCACAGTGGAAAAAGTTCCTGAAACCCAATGTGCAACAAGTCCTCTATCTATGCCTCTGGACATTTTGGCCAGTAGTGGAGGCAAATGCAAAACGAACGAGCATGTCGATGCTTTGGAATTAGGGCCTGAACCGGTGGAGAGTGTTGAAAATACTGATGAGTTTGCAGCGAGCTCTGATGATTTGTTAAGTTCCAAGAAAAGAAAGAAAAAGAGGAAGTCCTCATCTTTAGAGGGGGGGAAAGTCTCAGAGGTTGGTTCGGAGACACTAAACACAAAGTATTTGAGCTCGGGGCCTGGAGAAGAATGTGCCGGCGGCGACAATGAACGTCCTCAAACGGATGAAACCCCGGCGTTGAAAAAGAAACGTAAAGCCATTGAAGGAGGTAAACCCCCTGCAGAGAAAGACCATGCCGAATCAGAGAGCTCTTCCCTGGTGGACAGTAGCACAGTTTCGTACAGGGCAAAAGGCAAAAAGTCGTCCACGTCACGTCGCTCTGAGCGTACAAGCAGCCACAGTGTCGAGTTACCTAACGGTGGCGGTACGTCGGGTCAAACCGTGTGCGAGATGGACGTGTCGGATGTAGGGAAAGAGCAGATAAAAGACAGATGCGGTGGTCATGTCGGAGGAGAGCCATCTGAGTCTGTTGTAACGGAGCCCTACACCAAGGAGAAGAAGAAGAAGAAGAAGAAGAAGAAGAAAAAGAAAGTGAAGGACATGAACATGCCATCTGCCGTGTTAAACGAAGCTGGCGAAGGGCAGAACGAGATGATGATGGTGTCAGTGATGCTAGGTGCCCCCATGTTACCCAACGGTACAGACTCTGAGTTGCTGGGTTCGTCAGAACAATTAAAGAAGAAGAAGAAATCTAGAAAACACAAAAGCAGACCTTAAATTCACAACAGAACTACCTTGACACAGACCGCGGATGTTTCGGTAGGTCTGTCAGTATGTACGTTATCGTATGGATCCGACAATGTGACGTAATAATTCATTTCGCTTCGTAACGAAGCACACCCTCCTGTCCTGTCGTGGGTCACGTCCTTTTTGGTGGTGGGGCAAACTTAAATGAACAAAACATGACAAATCAAAGTAATGGTCCACTCAGAAAAGAAAGTCGATGCCTGTGTTGCACAAAAGGTTCAATAAAAAGTCTGTAGAAAGACCGAGACTAGTGTTTTTCGAAGTTGCCACTGTGTGCCATGGAATTAATGGTTAGATGAGAGGGATTGGGTTCAGCTGGTGACTCGGTTATGAGGAGGCCTCTGCTTTTAAAGTGCCTTGTCAATGAAACTGACATTTGTATGAATCGACATTGTACTAGCCTGTCCTGCTACCTAATGGCCATTTTCAAGGCAACACGAGGTACTTCTCAATGACTTTCCATTACTTGATGGTATTACAAAGAGTATTCTTTAGTTATTTCTACGCTTTTCTTATTTTTATTATGATCGTTGGGTGAGGCGTGTTCTTGGTAAATGCTCCTTAAGAGGCTCAGAAGGGTTACCGAACGAGGAGCGGCTGTGTTTTTTCAGCTCACGGTGCTTTTATAAGAATATGAATTTATTCTAAATCTGTAAGACTATAAAGTATTTGATATAAAGGTTTTGTTCAATGAACTTGTCTTTATTGATGATGCCCAGGCAAATAATGCGTATTGTTTGGTAACTGACAACAACATAATCAATCTTGAATGGGGATGTGTTTAGTTGTACAGGATGAATGGTGAGGGATGATTTCTTGTCCCGAGATGGTAACAGGTTAAAGGTCAACACTATGGTTTGCTGGATCTTTGTAGTTGGCCCATTCACAGTTTTTGGCCCGTTCTCTTGTTCGCATTCAGGAAAAAAAGTGCAGCACACCAATGTCCCTTTTTGCCACAGTGCCAAACAGCAGCCGTGTTTGACAGGGAGTCTGCCGTCCTGAGTCGTAGTCCATCCCAGAAAGGGAAGCATGGGCATGATATGTTCTCACATCACACAATAGCAGTGACCAATATGGCATACTGTGTTTGATTAACTTGTGAATGATATCTTTGAAGACCGAGGTGGATGTGTGACATGGATATATGTAAAGCACTCTCCTTGGCAGTAATGGAGACAGAGGTGTGGAACTTTCTTGGTAAAGGTTACGTGGCAGAGATTTTTCCATTCTGTGTGCCAATAGCCAGAACTCCCCCTTTTTTTATTTTAAGACTTTACCAGGAAATTTCAAAGAAATTGAAGATTCTTTCAAAGGGTTTTAAGAATTTGTGAAATTTTATTTTTTAATTATTCATCAAGGGAAGAGATTGTCTCTGAAATGAATGAATGGTGAATGAAATGACAAAGTTTTCCTGATTTCCTAAAAAAAGAAAAGGAAAAAGAAATCGCACGTTTGCTGTGTTTTGACTAGATGGCCAATCCTGTGTGAAATGTAACCTCTCAGAGAACCAGAAGCATTTGGTCCCATATTGTTGTTACAAGTTTCATCAGTGTTGTGCAAGTTACTGAAAATTTGTAATTAGTTACAGTTACTAGTTACTTCTCTCAAAAGCAATTAATTACCTTACTGATTACCGCATATAAAAAGTCATTAGTTACTAGGGACAGTAACTTTTACGTAACGGCTTGGTGTTCTATTATAACAGGTGTCTGAAATTCAGATTTGACCAGAAATGTAAAGCGCTTTGAGTGGCTGTTGCAGCTAGAAAAGCGCTATATAAAATGCAACTTGGTCAATTGATTGATTGCAGTTTGTATGGTGACTGGTATTTTTTGAGGGTCTTGTCTAGACGGTAACCCTAGATTTGCAAAACTCGCACATGCGCACTTTGCTTGACAATTGTGTGTGTGTGTGTGTATACACACACACACACACATATATATATATATATATATATATATACACACACAGACATATATATATATAAAACTTTGTTAAAAGAAACACTCAACGGTAGGGAAAGTGCTCAACAAATAAGGAACGAAATAATCCAGTGAGTCATGTAAATACTTCATGAGACAGTACAAGCCTCTTTCATGCCATAAGCAATCATCTTGTACTGTCTCATAAAGTATTTACTTGACTCACTGGATTTTATATATATATATATATATAATCCAGTGAGTCAAGAATTTACTTGACTCACTGGATTATTTTGCTTCTTATTTGTTGAGCACTTTCCCTACCGTTGAGTGTTTCTTTAAACAAAGTTTTATATATATATGGGGTAGAATGAATTAGGGTAAGGGGTTAGGGTGACGCCAAGATTAGGTCGTGGGTTAGTTATCGGTTAGGATAAGGTTAGCTATCGGTTAAGGTTAGGTTACTGTCAGCATTGGGTAAAGGTTAGGTTAAGGTAAGCGTTGGTTAAGGTTAGGTTAAGGTAAGCGCTGGGTTAAGGTTAGGTTACTGTTAGCATTGGGTTAAGGTCAGGTTACTGTCAGCCTTGGGTTAAGGTTAGGTTAAGGTAAGCGTTGGGTTAAGGTAAGCGTTGGTTAAGGTTAGGTTAAGGTAAGCGTTGGGTAAAGGTTAGGTTACTGTCAGCATTGGGTTAAGGTTAGGTTAAGGTAAGCGTTGGTTAAGGTTAGGTTAAGGTAAGCGTTGGGTTAAGGTTAGGTTACTGTTAGCATTGGGTTAAGGTCAGGTTACTGTCAGCGTTCGGTTAAGGTTAGGTTAAGGTAAGCGTTGGGTTAAGGCTAGGTTAAGGTAAGCGTTGAGTTAAGGTAAGCATTGGGTAAAGGTTAGGTTACTGTTAGCATTGGGTTAAGGTAAGCGTTGGGTTAAGGTTAGGTTAAGGTAAACGTTGGGTTAAGGTTAAGGTAAGCGTTGGGTTAAGGTTAGGTTACTGTCAGCGTTGGGTTACGGTTACGGTAAGCGTTGGGTTAAGGTTAGGTACTGTCAGCGTTGGGTAAAGGTTAGGTTAAGGTAAGCGTTGGGTTAAGGTTAGGTTACTGTCAGGATTGGGTTAAGGTAAGCATTGGGTTAAGGTTAGGTTGCTGTCAGCATTGGGTTAAGGTAAGCATTGGGTTAAGGTCAGGTTACTGTCAGCGTTGGGTTAAGGTAAGCGTTGGGTAAAGGTTAGGTTAAGGTAAGCGTTGGGTAAAGGTTAGGTTACTGTTAGCATTGGGTTAAGGTAAGCGTTGGGTTAAGGTAAGCATTGGGTTAAGGTTAGGTTAAGGTAAACGTTGGGTTAAGGTTAGGTTAAGGTAAACGTTGGGTCAAGGTTAAGGTAAGCGTTGGGTTAAGGTTAGGTTACTGTCAGCGTTGGGTTAAGGTTAAGGTAAGTGTTGGGTTAAGTTTAGATTAAGGTAAGCGTTGGGTTAAGGTTAGGTTACTGTCAGCGTTGGGTTAAGGTAAGCGTTGGGTTAAGGTTAGTGTTGGGTTAAGGTAAGCGTTGGGTTAAGGTTAGGTTAAGGTAAGCATTGGGTTAAGGTTAGGTTAAGGTAAACGTTGGGTTAAGGTTAAGGTAAGCGTTGGGTTAAGGTTAGGTTACTGTCAGCGTTGGGTTACGGTTACGGTAAGCGTTGGGTTAAGGTTAGGTACTGTCAGCGTTGGGTAAAGGTTAGGTTAAGGTAAGCGTTGGGTTAAGGTTAGGTTACTGTCAGCATTGGGTTAAGGTAAGCATTGGGTTAAGGTTAGGTTGCTGTCAGCATTGGGTTAAGGTAAGCGTTGGGTTAAGGTCAGGTTACTGTCAGCGTTGGGTTAAGGTAAGCGTTGGGTAAAGGTTAGGTTAAGGTAAGCGTTGGGTAAAGGTTAGGTTACTGTTAGCATTGGGTTAAGGTTAGGTTAAGGTAAGCATTGGGTTAAGGTTAGGTTAAGGTAAACGTTGGGTTAAGGTTAAGGTAAGCGTTGGGTTAAGGTTAGGTTACTGTCAGCGTTGGGTTAAGGTTAAGGTAAGCGTTGGTTAAAGGTTAGGTTAAGGAAGCGTTGGGTTAAGGTTAGGTTACTGTCAGCGTTGGGTTAAGGGTAAGCGTTGGGTTAAGGTAAGTGTTGGGTTAAGGTAAGCGTTGGGTTAAGGTTAGGTTACTGTCAGCGTTGGGTTAAGGTTAGGTTACTGTCAGCGTTGGGTTAAGGTTAAGGTAAGCGTTGGGTTAAGGTTAGGTACTCTCAGCGTTGGGTTAAGGTAAGGTTAAGGTAAGCATTGGGTTAAGGTTAGGTTAAGGTAAACGTTGGGTTAAGGCTAAGGTAAGCGTTGGGTTAAGGTTAAGGTAAGCATTGGGTAAAGGTTAGGTTAAGGTAAGCGTTGGGTTAAGGTAAGTGTTGGGTTAAGGTTAGGTTACTGTCAGCATTGGGTTAAGGTAAGCGTTGGGTTAAGGTTAGGTAGTCAGCGTTGGGTTAAGGTTCGGTTAAGGTAAGCATTGGGTTAAGGTTAGGTTAAGGTAAACGTTGGGTTAAGGTTAAGGTAAGCGTTGGGTTAAGGTTAGGTTAAGATAAACGTTGGGTTAAGGTTAGGTTACTGTCAGCGCTGGGTTAAGGTAAGCGTTGGGTTAAGGTTAGGTAGTCAGCGTTGGGTTAAGGTTAGGTTAAGGTAAGCATTGGGTTAAGGTTAGGTTAAGGTAAACGTTGGGTTAAGGTTAAGGTAAGCGTTGGGTTAAGGTAAGCGTTGGGTTAAGTTTAGGTTAAGATAAACGTTGGGTTAAGGTTAGGTTACTGTCAGCGCTGGGTTAAGGTAAGCGTTGGTTAAAGGTTAGGTTAAGGTAAGTGTTGGGTTAAGGTTAGGTTACTGTCAGCGTTTGGTTAAAGTTTGGTAGGTTTGGGTGAGGCCGGGCTGAAATTATCGCGAGAGTTTCGCAGGTCTAAGGTCACTCTCTGGACGCGACCCGTCCGGGTCGCGTGCCGCAGGTACGCCCCCTGTCGCCAGGCAAAGCGACATCCGGGCCGGGCAGCGAGTCGGTCGGTGTCGCCGTGGACCGTCGTTCACCTGCGTTGCACCGGCACGGAGCGCAGCTGTCGATAGTGTCGTATTGCGACACAGTTTTGTCGCCCAAATTAATAAGAAAACAACCCCTAAAATGTCCTCACAAAACGAGTTCTGGGATATCTGAAGGCGTGTTGTTTGAAAGGTAATGTAAACTACTAATAAGATACGTTAGCCCCTAGCTCCGTTAGCCGAGCGGTTAGCGACGTCACTTTGTGGTGCAATACACCTTGTATCGAATCCTGCACCGGGCAAGTAAATAGCTGGTTACACTAGCCTTACTTTTACTAAGAAATCAACCGGTTACAATAACAATAATTAATTTCTTAGTAAAAGTAAGGCTAGTGTAACCGGTTATTTACTTGCCCGGTGCGGGATTCGACACGGGGTGTACTGCACCACAAGGCGACATCACTAACCGCTCGGCTAAAGGGTCAGACCCACTAGCTAGGGGCTAATTAGTAGTTTACATTATTATTATTTCGGTAGGGAAATTTTAAAAAAAATCTTCCTTCTGGCATTTCTCCAAAAATTCTCGCGGAACATAAATCAACCCCGCCACGGGCCGGCCGTGGCCCGCGGGCCGCCTATTGGGGACCCCTGATATAGCGTTTCAGTGCAAATGAGGTTGCGTTTTAAAACATGGCATTTATTTTTCGCGTGTCGGCGGCGGTGATGGTGTTGGTGGTGGTGATGGTGGTGGTGGTGTTTCCCCACACCGCCCAGGAATCCCATCAAGATAGGGTCGGCATCAGCCCGGCGGCACCCAAATCTCTTCCCGACCGACAACGGGGAAATGAACCGGCCCGCCGCCCGTCAGCGCGAACCGCTCGGTCGGTCGGGCGACTCGGAAACGGGGAGCAGCAAGACAGCCGGGCGCGGAGAAGCAAGACGAGAGAGGAGAGGTAGGCTCGTTTTGAACGACGGTGGGAGGAGGAACGCGGAGTAAGCCGGCCAAACCCATGCAAGGGGGAAGGTGGACGGAGTTACACACGCTGACTGCTCGCATTATTATGTAAGCGGGCGTTTAAAGAAACGTCGACAGCGGCTGCAGAAGCTCCGGCCGCAAAACTCGCCCCTCCGCCGGTCGACCAGACTCCCACCTGTCGTTGGGCCGCCGCCACGTATTTGTGATTCGTTCGCGTATTTCGCTTTCCCCCCAAACCCGCGTGTGTCCTCGCCGACATGTCCTCCCACCGTGCGCTCAGCCACGCCGAGGCGAGGCGAGTGGCTATTTTCGGCGGCACGCACGGCAACGAGATGTCCGGCGTGACTCTGGTGAACCTGTGGATGAAGGACCGCGCCGAGATCCAGCGCCGAGGCGTGGACACCAAGCCCTTCATCGCCAACCCGCGAGCCGTGGAGAAGTGCGCGAGATACGTGGACACGGACCTGAACAGAGCCTTCACCGCGGAGAACCTCAGGTAACGCGCCGCCCGCGCGGGGGGGAGGGGGGGGACACGCGCCTCGTGCGCCCCTCTTCGCGCTAGCGCCGCTCTTCTCCGCGCCGCTCTTCTCCGC
>NC_079218.1:9415810-9473310 GCF_029633865.1 Lampris incognitus
AACTTTCATTTGCAAACCTAATTGTTCACCTTTTATCTCATTCAAGACTAGGTGTGTGGATCCACGTAAGTTAATGAAAAAACAAAATTTCACAACAGAATCAGGAAATTCCCGTATTTCAGCTTCTTAAGCAATTGTGCAAATTCCACAAATTCATCAGTCTCAGTCAGTCTGCCAGACTTCGTTTACGCAGCACTTTTTGCACATAAAATGCAATGCAGCATATGTGAGTACAGGTAAAAGATACATTAGAAATATACCTAGAATAAGAAATGTACACATGTACAAAATATATAGAAAAATACTGAAAAGGATGAATCACTTGTGTGTTTTTGAATAGAGGCAAACCGACAGCGGCGATTCTAACACAATAATGGACACTATGTGAAAGTGTTGAGGGTGAAAAGGGCACTGTAATTATTACCTAATGAAGAGCAGACAGTCTTGGGTCAATGATAAACTTGTGTACCAACTGCAAACCAGGTTTTTGTTTCTTCAGCTGAGCCTTCTCACAAGCTGTGAATGAGTGCCAAGTATTACTCAATCCCCTCACAGACAGATTGCCCTTTCATCTTCTCCCAAGTCAAGTCCGATCAAATCAAGTCAAGTCTATTTGTATAGCGTTAGAATCACAGCTACAGTGTCAGAGGGCTTCATATTCCCACAGCGCAAAACAGCGTAAAAATAAACGACCATGGGCTCGATAGACCCAAGCAAAGCACTATCGAAGAGCAGTACAGTGATGCTGTGGAGTGAATGACTTAGACTCTGGAGAGTAACCCCCGAAACAGACATTTATACCACTAAATATTTGTTTCACTATTATTATCCACATAATTACCTCCACCAGGCAGTAGCCTTGAGGGGATTGTGTGTTTGGTTGCAAGTGTGTGTATGTTTCCGTGCCTAATCTGGCAGACTACTGGACGCATCAGCCTAAAATAGTTTGTGCACAGTTACGGCTGTATGAGGAAGAGCCTCTCGTGGTTGCAGTGATTCAGAACCTTCGAAAAGCGTTTGTGGTCGCTATCGCCGCTCCCTCTCTTCATTCACTCTCTAGCACACTGGACTGACGCTGCTTTCTGTCGCTGCCCGATCTGAGTCAACCGTGCGCATGCGCGACCCACATCTACAGTTGAGTCAGATCGGGCAGCGATAATTTAAAAAACCAAAACATAATGTATTAAGGTATGAGTCTTGAAGGGAAACGAGAAGTTGATCATATTTCGCAAGCCGGCAAATCATTCACGGCTGATGTCAGCACAGGAGAGCCGGAGGAACCAAAAATAATTGGCCTTGTTGACCTCACCGCCATGCGGAAGTGCCATAGTCTCCAATGTTAAGACTCTGCTATGAAAATACAATTTCAAGAGAAGGATTAATCACAGTCGCAGCTGGAAATCATCTCAGTAGCTACAATAACACATTTCCCATGGCTGAGCTATGTTTTCTTAGCGCTGTTTTGTGAATGAAAGTCAATCAGCAGAGCAGCTGTCAGGCCAAATTGTGTCCGGGCTGCCAAAATTCGCCTTCATTCATTTTAAATCATGAAAACCACGACGGCTAAACACATTATGATAGCCTGATGTCTGTCATTTCATGTCAGACTCGGTCACTTTGGTGCGAGGATCTGCCTAGGAGGCTGCACATCCACAGACTGACAGGCGAAACGTTTTTATTAGGTAGATTTTTTAGCTTGAACGCTGCATATTAACAACTTTCCCCCCCGTATTTCCTATTCAATCGACTCGGGCACTGTGCAAAAGTCTTATAATGGCAGGAAAAACTGGTTTTTCTGTCCGTGTGCACATTTTCCCCTTCTGGTAGGCGAAAAAAGGGGTGGCTTGTCACCGAGTTCAAACACCGGAGAAGAGGCGATATGCCTGGCAGAGATCTGCATGCTACTGAGTGCACTCCTCTCATTGTGATAGTATACATTCTTGAAAATTGCTGCACCATTCAGAGGTAGCCATTCCACTTCATTTGTGTAAAAAAATGCCATTGCAGTGTTTTCACGAATAGATGATTTATGGGTCTTAAGACTTATCATATAGTGTCATATAATATAATGTAATATAATATGATATAAATATTGGATTGGCTGTATATTTGAATCTTCATGAGCATCACAACCAGTCGGCATCAGTTAGCTGTGGCGATAATGCTGCCACACTTGAAATCGTGTTCACATGAGGTCGTTATTGGTCAGGCTGACAAATAAAATAGTATTAGATACCAGTTAATATGGGTTCTAATGATGATTTAACTGAATTTTATGTGCAGATGAATTAGTTCTTTGTGAAAACATAAAAATTAGCCTTTAGACCAATAGTCTCCCAGTCATTCTGAGTGAATCTGCACTCCCTGACTCACCGACACCTAGTGGCAGAGTCATATAGCAGGTTCAGTGTAAATAATAAACTTTAATAATAATATAAACTTTATTTATATCACACCTTTCAAAACAAGGTTTAAAAAGTGCTTCACAGAACAGGATAAAACTGTTAAAAATGACATGGAAAAAAATTGTAAGAGAATAAAATAAAAAGTACTAACAAATAGAGCCATAACATAAGAGCAGTGTAAACCCATGGGAGATAACCGGCTAGCTCCCAGAGAGGCTATGAGCCAAAGCTGACCCAATGCTGACATCTAATTTGTCCATCACAGTGCCCCTGGTGGAACTGACCTGCCCTACGAGGTGCAAAGGGCCCAGGAGATCAACAGGATGTTTGGACCTAAAGGAAGCCCAGAGGCCTACGACGTGATCTTTGACCTCCACAACACCACTTCCAATATGGGCTGCACTCTCATACTGGAAAGCTCCAAAGACCATTTCAACCTGCAGATGATGAACTACATCAAGGTGACAGACGTCAAGTCCCATTTTGGTTGAACATGTTCATTTCTCTTGCACAGTCATACCTCTGTTGACATAAGCTGTGGTTACATGTGCCAGGTTTTTATCCTTTCCGAATGAAATAAATCCAATTGACAATTTGACCCAAGAGCATTAACAAAGATGCTCCTGGCCTTACTCCCCTTCCACCTGGTCTCTTGCACACACAGTATACCTACCTTTCTTCTTTCCATCATATCAGCCAGCTCTCTCCCTTTACCAGTCATAGTGCCAACATTCAAAGTTCCGACTCTCACCTCCAAACGCCTACCCTTCCTCCTCTCTCGCTGCCTCTGGACATGCCTTCCCCCTCTCCTTCTCCTTCACCCAACAGTAGCATAGTTTCCAACGGCACCCTGCTGGCCAACAGTACCGGTGGCGGTCGTTGGTAACCCGGGCCTCGACCAATCCGGTATGGAAATCTTATTTATGATCTGCATATTTGATCTGGCAAATATTTAAGGATGCCCTTCCTGATGCAACCCTCCCCATTTATCCGGGCTTGGGACCGGCACTAAGAATGCACTGGCTTGTGCATCCTCAGTGGCTGGGTTAAGAGCGTTAATATGAGTGATGAATAAAATGAACAGATAGAGCTGTCCAGGAAGTAATCAGACACGGGTGTACGTCACTTGCTTTAGGTGGGCAAATGTGTGGAGCTAGAGAATGGATATTCAGAAACTAAAAAATAATCATGAGGAGCATTTACAGGACAATTTTCCACCTGTTGAATGGATTATCAGAATCAGAAACACTTTGTCATTTCATTTCATGTACGCAAGTGCATGAAATGAAATGAAGCATCGTTTCCCCAAGCCCACAGCAGTACAACACAAAGACAAACACATACCCAAAAACTACAAGAACACATATATCCAAACCAACGCATATATATCTAAACTAAACAAAAAAATCACTGTCCAGGGGAAGGAACTCCAGCCAGGATGACTGGAGTTCCTTCTCCTGGAACTGCCGGGTGGAACTGCCGGTCTGCATGGGCTAGCAGTTAGCCTAGCCTGCCCCGTTTACATGTCCTGTCAGACCGCCCTCGGCATTTCCTCTTTGGGTGCACCTTCGGTCATGGCCAGAGTCCTTGGGCCCACAGGATTCAGCAGACCAAGCTCCCTCAGCCGATCCAATGCCAGCTCTCCCAGCCAGACACCTTCAACACACTTCCTCACGCTCTACACGACGACACTAAAACACAGTCAAGGCTAGGCGAGGCCGCTGCCAGACGGCCCTCGGTGTTATCGGAACTGCCGTTCTGCATGGGCTAGCAATTAGCTTAGCATGCCTCGCTTCCGCGTCCTGTTAGACCGCCCTCGGTGTTACCTTTTCGGGCACAGCTCCTAGCAGGGCCGTGGACCCTGGGCCCACAGGACGCAGCAGACCAAGCTCTCCCAGTCGATCCAGTGCCAGCTCCCCCAACCATCAAATGAAGACAAACATAGATCCAGATGTGGACAAAGACACTGCGTGGACGGTACTGAGTGAGGCCGCCGCAAACATGAATTCGCGCCGCCATCTTCCCACACCGGTACTGGGTGAGGCCGCTGCAAACGTGAATCTGCGCCACCATCTTCCCACACTGGAAGCGGAAGAAGAAAATATATATAAGAAAAAAATATATAGGTATATAAAAAGAGTAATATAGCACCCCATGCAGTGAATTGAAATTTCCTTAAGAATGGGTCATTTTATTATGATGGAGGATGTCCCGGGAGGCATTTTTACTCTGATTTGGGCTGTTATTCTGTTTAATAGTGGAATAAAAGGCTCCATGTTAATGTAGCTACACTTTTCAAAAAAAGCCGCCAGGGCGAATCTTTGCAAACAGACCAAATTATTTGCTAAAGTAGGGAAAAAATATTACCGTATGTGTCATCAAAACAGATAGGATAAGTACTGTGAATCAAAGAAACTGAATGAAACTTTATTCGGGTCCTCAGATTGGCCGGTAATGGTGGTTGACTGTTTGTGAGTTTCTATGGGGTTATAAGTGTGTCTAACAAGTAAGTGTCCTATGATAGTCTCATGTCCACAGTGTAAAGATTTGCCCATCTTTGAGTTTTGAACAAGTAATGAATTTATTCAAAGGCGCAACCATCTTAAGGTCCTGACTGAACTAACCTGTAACCCTGACACCTCTGGTCATGACCTCCAGAGGCTTTCATCAACAGTGACCCACCATGTGCTCATTCTTCATTCATCCTTTTTTTGTCATAGTGATCAACCATATTGTCAATGGAAGTTTCGTTTACTCTCCTAAAACAAGCGCAGAGCTTGGTTTTGACTCTGGTGTGCTGAGAATCAGAGATTGAGAGTGCTTGGGTACTTCCATGGGTGTATTCTCCCAATAAATACTTCCATCTATTTCGTGCACTGACAGCCATTGAAGCCGGTGTAAGTAAGGACAAACATATTTTTAAGTTTGCCAGGTGTGGTCTGTCTTTTTCACCATGGATGGAATGAATCACAAACTAATCATTTGTGAATTTATGAAATCATGTCGCAGAACTTCATGAATCATGAACACTTAGGTCATTTCATTTCGTGCACTTGCGCACATGAAACGAAACATAATATCGTTTCCCCCCAGCTTACCGCAGTGTAACACAAAGACAAAAACACATAAAGGAACTACAACAACACACATATCCAAACTTACACATACACTATATGGACAAAAATATTGGGACACCTGGCCATTACACCTACAGGAGCTTTTATGACATCCCATTCTAAATCCATAGGCATTAATATGGAGTTGGTCCCCCGTTTGCAGCTATAACAGCCTCCACTCTTCTGGGAAGGCTTTCCACAAGATTTTGGAGTGTGTCTTTTTGCCCATCCATCCAGAAGAGCATTTGTGAGGTCAGGCACTGATGTCGCACGAGTTCATCCCAAAGGTGTTCGATGGGGTTGAGGTCAGCGCTCTGTGCGGGCCAGTCAAGTTCTTCCACACCAAACTCACCCAACCATGTCTTAATGGGCCTTGTTTTGTGCACTGGGGCACAGTCATGCAGGAACAGAAAAGGGCCCTCCCCAACTGTTCCCACAAAGTTGGAAGCACAGAATTGTCCAAGAAAATATACTTGGAGGTCCCTAAGGAGACAGGGGGATTAGGCTTGCCTGACCTTATTTGTTACTACTGGGCTGCGAACATTGTAAAACTTTTCCATTGGGCATTTACATATAAGAATCAGCAGGGTACAGATTGGGTTCACATGGAGCTCTTATCCAATCCTTTACCGATATTCACCTCTCCACTACCACATAATCGTAACATACGAATAACAAACCCGGTGGTTAAAGCTTCACTTAGGATAGGGCTCCAGTTTAGGAGGCATTTTGGATTAAAGCCTGCCAGCGGGCTTTTTCCAGTAGCAAATAATCAATTCTTCTCATCATCTGTGTTAGATAACGCATTTCAACATTGGCACAGACATGGACGGGTGTTTTTCTGTGATCTATTTAAAGACGGAACAGTCACCTCATTTGAAACACTTACCAAAGACCATAACATACCCAGATCCCATTTTTTTAGATACCTTCAAATCCGTAGTTTTGCCAAGAAAGTGTTTCCCTCCTTTCCGTATCGGCCACCCAGGAGCCAATTAGATGTTATTCTAGAGAAGGATCCCTTTGGGAAAAAATGGGTCTCTATAATTTATACACTGATACAAGGATTGAAACAGATATCCTGGGACAAAACAAAAACTGCATGGGAGAGAGATTTGGGTGTGGAGCTTTCTGAGGAGACATGGCGGGACAGCTTAACTCGTATACATACGTCCTCATTGTGTATACGACATGGGTTAATTCAGTTTAAGGTGCTTCACCGTCTTCACTACTCGGGGGACAAGCTTGCCAGAATCTTTCCCACCGCAGACCCTGGCTGTCCGAGGCGCAGCCATAGTCCAGCCTCGGTGGGACACATGTCCTGGGCATGGCCCCTCCCTCAACAGTTATTGGGGACAGATATTTAATGTATTCTCACATATCTGTAAACAGACCATAACCCCTGATTTTCACACAGCCATCTTTGGCATACCGCCCCCTAACTGTAAGGTCACGACTTTGCAGGCAAATGCTATTTGCCTCATTACTAGCACGCAGACGTATCCTATTTAACTGCAAGTGGAATAAAGCTCCGATATAAAATATGTAAAACCCGCAAAAACTTTACTTTGACCTGGAGTCCTTTCATAGACTTTATTGAAGGTTTTCCCTTTTATTGAATGTACTTTTTATTTACCTGGTTGTAACGACAATACTTATAGATATATGTGTACAACTTTATATCGTCTTCAAAAATATGGTTAGTATGTGGAATTGGAATAAGAAATCCCTGCATAGTCCTTTTTTTCCTTTTTTCTTTTTTTGAGCCTTGGGGCGAAGGGGGATTCCTACACATTTCTTTTTTGTTGTTGTTGTTGTTGTTGTTGTTGGTATGTCTTGTATACCTGTTCCAAAAAAACTTGAAAATTGGAAAATAAAGTAAAAATTTTTTAAAAAAAAAACAATTGTCCAAAATGTCTTGGTATGCTGAAGCATTAAGATTTCCCTTATCTGGAACTAAGGGGCCTAGCCAAACCCTTGAAAAACAACCCCATACCATTGTCCCTCCTCCACCAAACTGTACAGCTGGCACAATGCAGTCAGGCAGGTAATGTTTTCCTGTCATCCGCCAAACCCAGACTCGTCCATCAGACTGCCGGACAGAGAAGCGTGATTCGTCACTCCACAGAACACGTTTCCACTGCTCCAGAGTCCAGTGGCAGCGTGCTTTACACCACTCCATCCAACGCTTGGCATTGTGCTTGGTGATGTAAGGCTTGCATGCAGCTGCTCGGCCATGGAAACCCATTCCATGAAGCTCCTGGCACACAGTTTTTGTGCTGATGTTAATGCCAGAGGAAGTTTGGGACTCTGCAGTTATTGAGTCAACAGAGCGTTGGCGACTTTTACGCACTATACGCCTCAGCACTCGTTGACCCCGCTGTGTGATTTTACGTGGACTGCCACTTCGTGGCTGAGTTGCTGTTGTTCCTAAACGTTTCCACTTTTCAATAATACCAGCTGACCGTGGAATATCTAGCAGGGAAGACATTTCACAAACTGACTTATTGCAAAGGTGGCATCCTATGACAGTACCACGCTTGAATTCAATGAGCTCTTCAGAACGACCCATTCTTTTGCAAATGTTTGTAAATGCAGACTGCATGGCTAGCTCTTGATTTTATACACCTGTGGCAGTGGGTCTGAATGGAACACATGAATTCAATGATTAAGAGGTGTGTCCCAATACTTGTGTACATATAGTGTATATCCAAACTAACACATCCACCTAAACAAAAAGTCACTGTCCAAGGGAACGAACGTCAGCCAGGACGACTGTCGGAACTGCCGGTCTGCATGGGCTAGCGGTTAGCTTAGCCTGCCCCGTTTCTGCGTCCTGTCAGACCGCTCTCTGTGTTTCTTCTTCGGGCACAGCTCTGGGCAGGGGCCGTGGTCCCTGGGCCCACCGGACGCAGCAGACCAGGTTCCCCCTGCCGTTCCAACGCCAGCTCTCCCAGCCAGACACCCTCGACACACCTCCCCAAACTCCACACGACGACACCAAAAACTTGACCGCAAGTAACCATCCACAGTGATAAATACAGATAAAGAGGCAGCGGTCACCAACCCTGCTCCTGGATTTAACACACCCGATTCTACTGGTTACCTACTTACCAAGACCTTGATTAACTGGATCAGGTGTGTTGAACTAGGGTTGGGGTGAAAACCAGCAGGACGGTAGTGCTACAGGGGCAGGGTTGACTTCAGAGAACATCTTGACCTGTCATCAAGGACCAGGTCCATCTCCACATCTTGTCAATCATGTTAGATAACAACCCAAACTATTAGTCCACTCAATTCAGTGGCAGCCCAGAGCGGTTGAGCTTGTCAAGTCAGTGCACCTGCGTCCAATTTGCCTCTCGTCTATGTACATGTAGTGTAATTGGCTTAATAGAGCCCGGAAACTAAAATAGATGCCAGTCCGAGTTTATGAAAAGCAGAAAAGGCTGCACGTCAGACTTTATTATTCAGTTTAAATATTCGTGACTGATCCCATTCCCATGCAGGTAATATTGAAATGACCAGTGGACATCCATGTTTTGTTTCTATCAGCAAAGTTGGCTGTAATGTCCTCTCAGCAGTAGTACTGGGCGATATGGAAAATATTATTATCACAATAATCATAAGGAATTTTAAATGATATTTGCTTGCACATGTAAAGATACTGCTGTGGCAATTATTTAATTCCACTCTGATAATAAATGAGGAGTGAGACAAAAATCTCTTACAGTATGTCACACTTTAATATGTCCTCGAACAAATGCACAAAGCGTGCATGCACTTGAATGCGTGCCCTGATCTCAGCGCCCACTCCCTTTCTACCCTGTAGCCTAAACTGCTGGAGTCGTGCTTATTGTAAACAAGCCTGAGTTACGGTCACAATGGTATGTACCCAGAGGTTCTCCCCAAGCCTCCCTAATGGAGGAAGAAGCTTATTTTATTGCTGGACTGTCATCCTAGAGTTCATAGGTCAGGTCCCCCCTCGTCCTTACCTTCCAGCTCGTAATTCTCCTCGGCCGTCCCTTCAGACCTTGTTACACTCAAATGAACTTCTCATACATTCCTCTGCTATAAGCTAACAGTTCCCTTCCCCCTTTTTCTCCCAACTGTATCCGGCCAATTACCCCACACTTCCGACCTGTCCCGGCAATGGAATACACCACTACGCTACCCGGACACCCAAGCTAACAGCTAACAATAGGCCTTCATTAGTTCATATGGAGAAGACACTTTATAACACTACCTTTGTTCAGTTACACATGATCTTTAAGCATCTATCCAAGTTAAACCGAGCCTACAGGTCTTACATACAAACATCGTCTGTGACTATATGGCAGACACATTGCCTTCACAGATACCATGTTTAAGAATCCAACTGAGGGCCCATCACATTGAACTACTTGTTAACGTAAAGTATAACGTCAAACCAAACATCGTTTTCAAACACTCCCTCGGATTTTTCAGACCTCATTTTGTGCGAAACTTTGAGTCGTAGATTCTAATTGTCTTTGATTAAGACAGCACAATTGTGTATCACGATATGGAAATATCTTGAATTTCCTCCCAATACAGTACCGTCGAGATACAATAAACGATAATGTTGAATTATTCCCCATCCCTTCTCACCAGCACCCTCCCCCCTACGTTGGTCCTCTGCGTTCGCCACAATCCCAGTTAGACGGCCATACACGTCTAGTAGAGGTCACCTGGGGGGAAGTTGTGTTTTAAATAGGACCCGTAAGCCTTCCTCTGATTCACAAGTCAGTTTTAGCATTTCCTCTGATCCGTTTGAGCTGCTGTCTTGGTGCTCAGTCCAGAAAAGACTCTGGAAGATTGAAGGAGAGCAGCAGCTTCCAGCTGAGTAGTTTGTCTCGTTTTTTGATCAGATGTGTGGTGAAGAGCTCATGTAGACTGGACCAACCCCGTCTTTTGGTTCAGACATCCTTCATTTGTCAAGTCAAACATGCTTTAAAACAAATCTTCTGCTCCCGTAGATCTAATGATGGAGATTGATGAGGAGGATGATGAAAGCTGATGATGATGATGATGATTAGGATTGAAGGGTTGTTTAGTTCGTTAGATATTCCTCCCTATCAACTAAACTAAACTGGATTTTTCCAAAAGGTTACCGTACTTTGTAAGTGTATTTTTTTTAAAGTATTTTGTCTTTGTTTTACTCAAGATGAATTGTTTTGGGGTGTCCGGGTAGCGTAGCGGTCTATTCCGTTGCCTACCAACACGGGGATCGCCGGTTCGAATCCCCGTGTTACCTCCGGCTTGGCCGGGCATCCCTACAGACACAATCCGCCGTGTCTGCGGGTGGGAAGCCTGTATGTCTCCTGGTCGCTGCACTAGCGCCTCCTCTGGCTGGATACAGTTGGGGGGCTGGGGGGGGGGTAAATAAATAATGAATTGTTTGGTCATTGACAAGTATTTATGCAGAACCAACTGTGGCATGAGCTGACGTAGGTTGAGAGATGGGGGTTTAACACGCGGGGGCTGGTGGGTAGCGTGTTGACGGTGTGTTTCTACTGTGTTGCTGAGACCTTTGACCTTGCTCTGCAGAAAGCCATCGCTCCCGCCAGTTGTCCGGTCCTGCTGAATGAACACCCTCTCCTCAAGTACTCCACCTCGCGCTCCGTGGCCAAGCACCCCGTGGGTGAGTCTGCAGGCCAGCCCGAGGGCCTCCGGGGGACCAGCCTGCTCACACTTAGGACGCGAAGTCTCGCACCTTTCCCAAGGCGTCGCATCAGATTAGCTAATGATAGGTTTACACATTTTTACACATGCAGATACTTTGTTGTTGTTGTGTTTTTGGGTGGTGTTGTTGCTTTTACAGGCTCACTTTGCAGTGTGTGTGTGTGTGTGTGTGTGTACATTTGGCAGGAGTGCACGGTCTCACTTACTTGTACAAATCTATTACTTTCTGTATTCATTATTTTATTTAGGTTTCCCTTTTATTCTCAAGTCTTTAAGATTTTTATTATATTGCGAAGCTCTTATCTCGCCTCATCTTATCTTCCAGGCCTGGAGGTCGGCCCGCAGCCTCAAGGGGTTCTGAGGAGCAACATCTTCGAGGCGATGAGAGTAATACTGAAACACGCCCTGGACTTCATCGAGCTGTTCAACGAAGGTATGGAAAGCTGCGATGGCCCGCATACCATCACAGATTAGGGGAACCAGGCGATAACACGCCGGTTTTAGATGGCGCTCAGCAGCAGGCCACACAATAGGATTATGAAGGGTTTCGCAAGGGGAGTTCAGAAATTCAGACCACATGAGGCAGTTTGGGTTTCGTAGCTTTTGGTCTTTTTTTTTTTGATTGAACAAAGTATATCGGAAACGGTGGCACTGCGGTTAGCGCGGTCGCCTCACGGCAAGAGGGTCCTGGGTTGGAGCCCCGGGGTAGTCCTACCTCGGGGGTCGTCCCGGGTCGTCCTCTGTGTGGAGTTTGCATGTTCTCCCCGTGTCTGCGTGGTTTTCCTCCGGGTGCTCCGGTTTCCCCCCGCAGTCCAAAGACATGTAGGTCAGGGGAATCGGCCATACTACATTGTCCCTAGGTGTGGATGTGTGTGTTTGTGTGTCGGCCCTGTGATGGACTGGCAGCCTGTCCAGGGTGTCTCCCCGCCTGCTGCCCAGTGACTGCTGGGATAGGCTCCAGCAACCCCCCCCCCCCCCCCGTGACCCTGGGTCAGGATAAGCAGTTTGGATAATGGATGGCTGGATGAACAGAGTCTGAAGATGACAGCTGTGTGACAAAGATGACAGTAGTGTGAAGAGTATGAAGAAGATGAACAGAGTATGAAGAAGATGACAGTAGTGTGAAGAGTATGAAGAAGATGAACAGAGTATGAAGAAGATGACAAGAGTATGAAGAAGATGAACAGAGTATGAAGAAGATGACAGGAGTATGAAGAAGATGAACAGAGTATGAAGAAGATGAACAGAGTATGAAGAAGATGACAGGAGTATGAAGAAGATGACTGTAGTATGAAGAGTATGAAGAAGATGAACAGAGTATGAAGAAGATGACAGGAGTATGAAGAGTATGAAGAAGATGAACAGAGTATGAAGAGTATGAAGAAGATGACAGTAGTATGAAGAGTATGAAGAAGATGAACAGAGTATGAAGAAGATGACAGGAGTATGAAGAAGATGAACAGAGTATGAGGAAGATGACAGTAGTATGAAGAGTATGAAGAAGATGAACAGAGTATGAGGAAGATGGCAGTAGTATGAACAGTATGAAGAAGATGAACAGAGTATGAAGAAGATGAACAGAGTATGAAGAAGATGAACAGAGTATGAAGAAGATGAACAGAGTATGAGGAAGATGAACAGAGTATGAAGAAGATGACAGTATGAAGAAGATGAACAGAGTATGAAGAAGATGACAGTATGAAGAAGATGAACAGAGTATGAGGAAGATGACAGTAGTATGAAGAGTATGAAGAAGATGAACAGAGTATGAGGAAGATGACAGTAGTATGAAGAGTATGAAGAAGATGAACAGAGTATGAGGAAGATGACAGTAGTATGAAGAAGATGAACAGAGTATGAAGAAGATGACAGTAGTATGAGGAAGATGAACAGAGTATGAGGAAGATGAACAGAGTATGAAGAAGATGACAGTAGTATGAAGAATATGAAGAAGATGAACAGAGTATGAGGAAGATGATAGTAGTATGAAGAGTATGAAGAAGATAACAGGAGTATGAAGAGTATGAAGAAGATGAACAGAGTATGAGGAAGATGAACAGAGTATGAGGAAGATGAACAGAGTATGAGGAAGATGACAGTAGTATGAAGAAGATGAACAGAGTATGAGGAAGATGAACAGAGTATGAGGAAGATGAACAGTATAAAGAAGATGAACAGAGTATGAGGAAGATGAACAGAGTATGAGGAAGAAGAACAGAGTATGAGGAAGATGAACAGAGTATGAGGAAGATGAACAGAGTATGAGGAAGATGAACAGAGTATGAAGAAGATGAACAGTAGTATGAAGAAGATGAACAGAGTATGAGGAAGATGAACAGAGTATGAAGAAGATGAACAGTATAAAGAAGATGAACAGAGTATGAGGAAGATGAACAGAGTATGAGGAAGATGAACAGAGTATGAGGAAGATGACAGTTGTGTTTCTGAAACAAACCCTAACAAGTGTCTTAGTGTCAGTGGAGGTGTTTAGTTGTGTGGTGTCTTGGCGGCTCTGGTCCAGTGTGTAATAACAACAGGTGGTCTACAGGCAGGTCCTGGCTCCCGGCCCACCTGGCTGTGCGTCCAGTGCGTCCCCGCGGCGAGGGACGTTTTGCCACGTTGCTCGGGGGTGACGGACTCGTCCATGTGTGCCTACATCATACACAGGCCTCCGGCGGCGTAGACCTCCACGCGGAGGCCTAAGCGGGTCGGCGTCTGGCTCGTTGTGCGCTCCCGGGGCATGGGAGCAGCGTTTGCAGCTTTCCCTTCCCCTTTTACGTAAACAAGCGGTCTGTGCCAGGGGTGAGTCGCAGACTTCCTGTTCCCTTCGCTGGCCCACCGCTGAATGGCATGCTTGTTGGAAGTTGGTTTGTTTCCATGTCATTAAAGCCCGGCTGCCAACGGTTTGGTAATCTTCTGTCCTGGGGCCACGCTGGTGCTCTGCCACGGTGATGAATGGGTTTCCCTCGCTCGCTGAAGCGGAATAACACCGACTGCAAAGAAACAGCAGGCTGGGGTTTATTCGGCATGGGCACCCCTCTGCAGGGGCTTCTGCTGTGTGACGGGTTTACCAGTGGTTACTAATAACTTTATTACTGGTTAAGAACTCATACGAATAACTTTATTACTGGTTAATAACTTTATTACTGGTTAATAACTCGTACGAATAACTTTATTACTGATTAATAACTCATACTAATAACTTTATTACTGGTTAATAACTTTATTACTGGTTAATAACTCATACTAATAACTTTATTACTGGTTAATAACTCATACTAATAACTTTATTACTGGTTAATAACTTTATTACTGGTTAATAACTCATACTAATAACTTTATTACTGGTTAATAACTCATACTAATAACTTTATTACTGGTTAATAACTTTATTACTGGTTAATAACTCATACTAATAACTTTATTACTGGTTAATAACTCATACTAATAACTTTATTACTGGTTAATAACTCATACGAGTAACTTTATTACTGGTTAATACCTCATACGAATAACTTTATTACTGGTTAATAACTCATACTAATAACTTTATTACTGGTTAATAACTCATACGAATAACTTTATTACTGGTTAATAACTCATACGAATAACTATTACTGGTTAATAACTCATACGAATAACTTTATTACTGGTTAATAACTCATACTAATAACTTTATTACTGGTTAATAACTCATACGAATAACTTTATTACTGGTTAATAACTCATACGAATAACTTTATTACTGGTTAATAACTCATACTAAACTTTATTACTGGTTAATAACTCATACGAATAACTTTATTACTGGTTAATAACTCATACGAATAACTTTATTACTGGTCAATAACTCATACTAATAACTTTATTACTGGTCAATAACTCATACGAATAAATTTATTACTGGTCAATAACTCATACGAATAACTTTATTACTGGTCAATAACTCATACGAATAACTTTATTACTGGTCAATAACTCATACGAATAAATTTATTACTGTTTAATAACTCGTACTAATGACTTTATTACTGGTTAATAACTCATACTAATAACTTTATTACTGGTTAATAACTCATACAAATAACTTTATTACTGGTTAATAACTCATACTAGTAACTTTATTACTGGTTAATAACTCATACGAATAACTATTACTGGTTAATAACTCATACGAGTAACTTTATTATTGGTTAATAACTCATACGAGTAACTTTATTACTGGTTAATAACTCATACTAATAACTATTACTGGTTAATAACTCATACGAATAACTTTATTACTGGTTAATAACTCATACGAATAACTTTGTTACTGGTTAATAACTCATACTAATAACTTTATTACTGGTTAATAACTCATACGAATAACTTTATTACTGGTTAATAACTCATACTAATAACTTTATTACTGGTTAATAACTCATACGAATAACTTTATTACTGGTCAATAACTCATACTAATAACTTTATTACTGGTTAATAACTCATACGAATAACTTTATTACTGGTTAATAACTCATACGAATAACTTTATTACTGGTTAATAACTCATACGAATAACTTTATTACTGGTTAATAACTCATATTAATAACTATTACTGGTTAATAACTCATACGAATAACTTTATTACTGGTTAATAACTCATACTAATAACTTTATGACTGGTTAATAACTCATATGAATAACTTTATTACTGGTTAATAACTCATATAAGTAACTTTATTACTGGTTAATAACTCATACGAATAACTTTATTACTGGTTAATAACTCATAAGTAACTTTATTACTGGTTAATAACTCATACGAATAACTTTATTACTGGTTAATAACTCATACGAGTAACTTTATTACTGGTTAATAACTCATACTAATAACTTTATTACTGGTTAATAACTCATACTAATAACTATTACTGGTTAATAACTCATACTAATAACTTTATTACTGGTTAATAACTCATACGAGTAACTTTATTACTGCTTAATAACTCATACTAATAACTTTATTACTGGTTAATAACTCATACGAATGACTTTATTACTGGTTAATAACTCATACTAATAACTTTATTACTGGTTAATAACTCATACGAATAACTTTATTACTGGTTAATAACTCATGTATTAACAGTGAACTATGTACGTTTACTTAAACAATTAAATAAGGGTAACCCATCCGCAGGAATCACATGAGTGATATTATCAAAGTAATTCTTTTCCCGAAGCAAAATGTTATTACGTATTTATTTTCATGGCGCGGTCGCCTCACAGCAAGAAGGTCCTGGGTTCGAGTCCCCGGGGTAGTCCAACCTTGGGGGTCGTCCCGGGTCGTCCTCTGTGTGGAGTCTCCCCGTGTCTGCGTGGGTTTCCTCCGGGGGCTCCGGTTTCCTCCCACAGTCCAAAGACATGTAGGTCAGGTGACTCGGTCATACTAAATTGTCCCTAGATGTGTGTGTGTGTGTGGGGGGGGGGGCTGTGTGATGACCTGGCAGCCTGTCCAGGGTGTCTCCCCGCCTGCCGCCCAATGGCTGCTGGGACAGGCTCCAGCATCCCCGCCACCCTGAGAGCAGGATAAGTGGTTTGGATAATGGATTTTTGGATTTTTCTCCCCAATTGTATCCGGCCAATTGTGTCTGTAGGGACGCCCGACCAAGCCGGAGGTAACACGGGGATTCGAACCGGCGATCCCCGTGTTGGTAGGCAACGGAATAGACCGCCACGCCACCCGGATGCTAATTTGTGACTCGAGTCCGACTCAAGTCCAAGTCGTGTGCCTCAAGTCCACCCTCTTGGTCTACGGTGAGACCTTCAGTAATCGTGTCCTGGTGGACATCGTGCCAGATCCCTCCAACATGTCGGCTGCTTTTCTGTGTTTTCCAGGCATGGAGTTTCCTCCCTGCTCGGTGGACGTGTTCAGGGTGTCGGAGCGAATGGACTACCCCCGAGACACCAACGGGAACATCATCGCCATGGTGCACCCCAATCTACAGGTGAGCGCCACGGCCATCATCACGCCATAACGAGCACGAATTAGTCATAAACGAGCGAATGTGGAGCACGTGAGAAGACAACCTACTTGTCTTCGCGCCGCCTTGATGCAAATTGTAAAATTTAGATTCTTCAGGTTTTCAGCTTCGACTCCTTCGCAGACGTTTCACGTTCAGCAACACGGCTGTAATAAATCATCATAAAAAAAACTGGAAAATTGGTAATAAACTGGGAAACTAGAGGAGAAGCTGCTCTTCTTTTATAGGATCTACAGCTGAACACCATCACATGAAGTTTAACCTTTGGAGTGTCTAGCTTTGGCTTTTGTAAATATTGCACATTCAACGATAATTGGTAATAAAACTTACAAAAGTGTGGAAATGTGTAATAAATGAGCAAACGAGACGAGGCTCTACATTGGGGAATACCATAGTGTGAATTTAAACATTTCAGCTTCGACGTCTTTGCGAATATTTTCCTCGTGGTAGAAATAAATCGGTAATAAATGAGCGAAAGTGTGGAAAACTGGTGATAAATGAGAAAACTATGGTCGATACTTCTATTTTGTTGTATAGTCAGGAGTCTGTAGGGGACGCCCAACCAAGCCGGAGGTTAACAGCTGTATCGACTTTAAATACTTGGGGTCGACCGTCCAAAGTAACGGGGGGTGCAGGAGAGAGGTGAAGAAGAGGGTGCAGGCAGGGTGGAGTGGGTGGAGAAGAGTGTCAGGAGGGATTTGTGACAGAAGTGTTAAAGGGAAGGTTCACAAGATGGTTGTGAGACCAGCTATGTTGTATGGTTTGGAGACAGTGGCACTGACGAAAAGACAGGAGGTGGAGCTGGAGGAGGCAGAGATGAAGATGATAAGATTTGCATTGGGAGTGACGAAGGAGGACAGGATTAGGAAGGAAGGAGTATATCAGAGGGACAGCTCAGGTTGGACGGTTTGGAGACAAAGCAAGAGAGGCAAGGTGGAGATGGCTTGGACATGTGTGGAGGAGAGATGCTGGGTATATTGGGAGAAGGATGCTGAATATGGAGCTGCCAGGGAAGAGGAGAAGAGGAAGGCCAAAGAGGAGGTTTATGGATGTGGTGAGGGAGGACATGTAGGTGGCTGGTGTGACAGAGGAAGATGCAGAGGACAGGAAGAGATGGAAACGGATGATCCACTGTGGCGCCCCCTAACGGGAGCAGCCGATAGTAGTAGTAGTAGTAGTAGTAGTAGTAGTAGTAGTAGTAGTAGTAGTGTAGTAGTAGTAGTAGTAGTAGTAGTAGTAGTAGTAGTAGTAGGACTTGACTCTTAAATATTAAATATTTTGATTTAGTCATTAAACAAAAAAAGTATGGAAAATTACTAATAAATGAGAAAATGAGCAGAGGAACTAGTTTTTTTTTTTTTTTGGTAACACTTTAGTATGGGGAACATCAAAAAACTTAATTACTAGTGAATTAGTGATGATCAAGACGTCACTTTAGTATGGGGAACATATTCTAAGTAACACAAACTTAATTACTAGTGAATTAGTAATGATCAAGACGTCACTTTAGTATGGGGAACATATTCTAAGTAGCAAAAACTTAATTTACAGTAATTTAACACTATGAACACTTGTAGTGTTGTGTGTTGTTATGTAAGAACAGAGCATATTCATTAAGTGTTAGTAAGGGAGAATAACTCTTCTTGTGGTACTACCACCTTATAAAGGCCACACTAAGCAAAGCATATTGAGATGGTACTACTAATAAGCAATACTTCTGAGGTTATAGAGGGAAAACTCATAGTTCATGGCTTACTGGTTGTATGATAAGGCCATGCAGAATAAGGCATTAATGAGTACATAATAATGACCAATTAAGAGCCAATATGTTGCTAATTTGCATGCTAATAAGCACCTAATTAATGGTGACTATGTTCCCCATACTAAAGTGTTACCATATATATATATATATATATATATATATGGTAACACTTCAGTATGGGGAACATAAAAAAACTTAATTACTAGTGAATTAGTAATGATCAAGATGTCGCTTTAGTATGGGGAACATATTCTAAGTAAAAACACTTAATGTACAGTAATGTAACACTATGAACACTTGTAGTGTTGTGTGTTGTTATGTAAGAACAGACCATATTCATTAAGTGTTAGTAAGGGAGAATAACTCTTCTTGTGGTACTACCACCTTATAAAGGCCATACTAAGCAAAGCATATTGAGATGGTACTACTAATAAGCAATACTTCTGAGGTTATAGAGGGAAAACTCATAGTTCATGGCTTACTGGTTGTATAATAAGGCCATGCAGAATAAGGCATTAATGAGTACGTAATAATGACCGATTAAGAGCCAGTATGTTGCTAATTTGCATGCTAATAAGCACCTAATTAATGGTGACTACGTTCCCCATACTAAAGTGTTACCATATATATATATATATATATATGGTAACACTTCAGTATGGGGAACATAAAAAAACTTAATTACTAGTGAATTAGTAATGATCAAGATGTCGCTTTAGTATGGGGAACATATTCTAAGTAAAAACACTTAATGTACAGTAATGTAACACTATGAACACTTGTAGTGTTGTGTGTTGTTATGTAAGAACAGACCATATTCATTAAGTGTTAGTAAGGGAGAATAACTCTTCTTGTGGTACTACCACCTTATAAAGGCCACACTAAGCAAAGCATATTGAGATGGTACTACTAATAAGCAATACTTCTGAGGTTATAGAGGGAAAACTCACAGTTAATGGCTTACTGGTTGTATAATAAGGCCATGCAGAATAAGGCATTAATGAGTACGTAATAATGACCGATTAAGAGCCAGTATGTTGCTAATTTGCATGCTAATAAGCACCTAATTAATGGCGACTACGTTCCCCATACTAAAGTGCCAGACTAAGCAAAGCATATTGAGATGGTACTACTAATAAGCAATACTTCTGAGGTTATAGAGGGAAAACTCATAGTTCATGGCTTACTGGTTGTATAATAAGGCCATGCAGAATAAGGCATTAATGAGTACGCAATAATGACAAATTAAGAGCCAATACGTTGCTAATTTGCATGCTAATAAGCACCTAATTAACGGCGACTACGTTCCCCATACTCAAGTGTTACCTTTTTTTTGTGTGTTTTTTGTTTTTGTTGCATTGTCAGGAATCTGTTGTAGTCCCCCCCCTCCTCACCTGTGTATCCGTTGTCGTTGCAGGACTGCGACTGGGAGCCGCTGAACCCCGGCGACCCCATGTTCCAGACGTTCGACGGAAACACCATCCACTACGAGGGCCCCGGCACCGTCTACCCCACCTTTATCAACGAGGCGGCCTACTACGAGAAGCAGCAGGCGTTCGTGACCACCAGGCGGGAAACCTTGGTGGCCAAGGCCATCAGGAAAGCATAGGGGACCGCCAGACGCCCGTGTGTGTGTGTGTGTGTGTGTGTGTACAAGGCCTCAGCAATAATCTCTAACGAGTGTTCGACTTTAACGTTCTGTCTCAAGTCACGTTCTTCCATCGCGGTTATCAGAGAGCCAGGATATACTACGTTGATTTACTTTCCTCCGTGTTCGCTATCCAGAGAAATCGATTAACTATGCAAAGAAAATTCGAGGAGTCACTACAATGGGCAGTACTGTGAAAGTGTTTGATACAAAGACCATATTGTTGTGATGAGTATTTATGCTACGATGATTATTTGCACAAGTATTTATATTAAACCGGGTAGTTTTTTTTTTTATAACGCATATATTTTTAGGCTTAATCATGAACCGCTTACGAGTCGCGACTCGATTCGGAAGGAGACTAACGCTACGTGTCACCTAACTCCTCAGGAAGGCCATTAGATATCATAACCTGCAACTTTTGGCCATAAGTCTTCTTTCTACTTTTCTGCAGATATATATAAAAAAATAAAAAAGGAGGGGGGGGCGGGGTTTGAAATCACGAGGACAGCATTTCGTGGCCTTTAACTGCAACAGCACAACTTGACACTAGCTACCTGTAACTGGTTGTATTTATGGTGCTGTCCTACTACTACTACTGCCTTAATAGACTTAAAATTGCACAATAAATTCAGGATATTTTAATATGAAACGTTAGTATATGTTTTTTTTCAACAGTCGGAACAAAATTGGGAGCATGTTTTTTATTTTATTTGTTGTCATTTTTTGGTATAAATTAATTTAAAGTGTGACCGGATATGACGTCTTCTCTAATCTTGACCTGTCTGTTGACGTCTGCTGACTTGAATTACTGCGGATCTTATGGTAATTCTGTTTTCTTTGTGCATTATTTTTGTGGCATTGTTGTCATTACTGGTACATGTTGATTAACCCTGAAGTCCTGTGGAAAGGATACGATCAATAAATATACCATTATCATATACTCACCCCATACTTGTGTTGCTTTCGAATGAGCCCTTTCGTTACGGATCGTTTCTGCCACGTGTGTCACGTTAGGAAGCGTTCGCGACCACTAGGGGGAGCCATACAACCACTCTTCAGCACTATCTAAACACACGTTTATCTTCTCCCCGGGTGGATGGCTGCCCCATCTGCCCAGCCCCAGAAGTCTGCAACCTTGGTGTCATTCTGGACTCCACCCTCTCATTCCAGTCACACATCAGATCTGTCACCAGATCTGCTTTCTTTCACCTCAACAACATCCCCAGATCCCGGCCATCGCTCTCAGACTCCCTGGCAGAGACCCTCGTCCATGCATCCATCACCTCCCGTCTGGGTTACTGCAATGGAGTCCTGTAAGGCAGTGGTTCTCCACCTTTTTGGGGGTCCTGGACCCCCTGCGTATTGTTGATCTACCCTGAGGACCCCTCCACCTGATCTTGGGGGAGGGGGGTTGCAATTTGATAGAAACAGTAGAAACTGCATTTTAAATTGCATTATAGCATTTATTCACTCTTTGGGGGCAAAAATAAGAGCTTTCAGTTGTAACTTAGATATAGTTAACAAAACAGAATTCTTATGCAGTAACTTTCAGATATATGTAACAAAACAGAATATGTATTCAGTAACTTTCAGATATATGTAACAAAACAGAATATGTATTCAGTAACTTTCAGATATATGTAACAAAACAGAATATGTATTCAGTAACTTTCAGATATATGTAACAAAACAGAATATGTATTCAGTAACTTTCAGATATATGTAACAAAACAGAATATGTATTCAGTAACTTTCAGATATATGTAACAAAACAGAATATGTATTCAGTAACTTTCAGATATATGTAACAAAACAGAATATGTATTCAGTAACTTTCAGATATATGTAACAAAACAGAATATGTATTCAGTAACTTTCAGATATATGTAACAAAACAGAACTTTTATGCAGTAACCTTTAACAATGCAAACGGGAGCGAGATCTCTTATTAAAATACAATGAATTACACTTGTGAAACAGATGTAATTAGAGAAAAAAGTCCTGTTACCCTTTATAGTTTAGGTAGATAAAGGTCTCAGTCACATTTGAGTAAAATAATCCTATTTCTATAAATGTCATAGGATCTTTTGTTTTTAAAGATATTTTATTTTCACGGACCCCTTGCAATTACACCACGGACCACTAGGGGTCCGCGGACCCCCGGTTGAGAAGCACTGCTGTCAGGGATACCTAGCAAAGCCCTAGAGAGGCTTCGGTATGTGCAGAACTCAGCTGCCAGGGTGCTCACTCGCACCAAGCCCTGGCAACGCATCACTCCCGCCATTGTGCACCTTCACTGGCTCCCGGTCAAATCCTGCATTTCTTATAAAATCCTCCTCCTCCTCACCTATAAATCCCTCCATGCCCATACACCCCCCTCCCCTCCCCCCAGTACCTATCAGACCTCCTCAACCCCTATATTCCGTCCCGGAATCTGCGGTCTGCTTTCCATCCCCCCACACCGGGTGTACACTTTTGGGGATGGAGCCTTTAGTTGTGGCAGCCCCCCACCCTGTGGAACTCTATTCCAGCACAGATCCACAACGCTGCTTCTTTGGACAATTTTAAAAGACTACTGAAAATCTGCCCTTTATTTTTTTTTTCTAAGGCCTCTGGTCTGCAGTCTTTTGGTCTATGTTGTAAACTTCCTTTTTCTTGTCTAGTGTAAAGTGTCCTTCGGTTCCCCGAAAGGCGCTACCCAAAACTAAGTTGTTGTTATTTAAAGATTGAGAACTCGGGGGGAAAAAGTCTCTGGTCTTGTGGTTTAATTTTGTTAACTGACTCCCATTTTTGTTCATATTATAAAATAGCTTATTAAGGGTCAGACCCTTTAGCCCCTAGCTAACGGGTCTGACCCTTTAGCCCCTAGCTAACGGGTCTGACCCTTTAGCCGAGCGGTTAGTGATGTCGCATTGTGGTGTCGTACACCCCGTATCGCATCCCGCACCGGGCAAGAAAATAACCGGTTACACTAAGGCTAATTAGTGGCTAGTCGTATTGCTAAGGCTAATTAGTGGCTAGTCGTGTTGCTAAGACTAATTAGTGACTAGTCGTGTTGCTAAGACTAATTAGTGACTAGTCGTGTTGCTAAGGCTACTTAGTGGCTAGTCGTGTTGCTAAAGCTAATTAGTGGCTAGTCGTGTTGCTAAGGCTAATTAGTGGCTAGTCGTGTTGCTAAGACTAATTAGTGACTAGTCGTGTTGCTAAGGCTACTTAGTGGCTAGTCGTGTTGTTAAGGCTACTTAGTGGCTAGTCGTGTTGGTAGTGTAAACTACTAATAAGACACGTTAGCCCCTAGCTAACGGGTCTGACCCTTCAGCCGAGCGGTTAGTGACGTAGCCTTGTGGGGCAGTACACCCCGTATCGAATCCCGCACCGGGCAAGAAAATAACCGGTTACACTAAGGCTAATTAGTGGCTAGTCGTGTTGCTAAGGCTACTTAGTGGCTAGTCGTGTTGCTAAGGCTACTTAGTGGCTACTAGCCATGTTGCTAAGGCTAAGAAGCCTTCCACTATCGGTGAAGAATCGATTCCGCCTGCTGCTCAGGACAGGTGCCGTGAACTGTTGGCAAAGGTTCCTCTTTCAGCTACCACAGTTTCAAGGAGAACTGATGAAATTGGTGAGTTGCAATGCTGTTATGTTAATGCAAGGAAAATATGCGCCGTGTGTTTAATATCCCAACGTTACTTTGAATGTTATGATATTATTGTAACCGGTTATGTTCTTGCCCGGTGCGGGATTGGATACGGGGTGTACCGCACCACAAGGCGACGTCACTAACCGCTCGTATCGAATCCCGCGCCGGGCAAGAACATAACCGGTTACATTGGTAATAAACGCGCAACAATGTTAGTTACGAAGAAAAAATACATTACTTGTTACACTGAATTATTGTTGATGTCGTACAACGAACACATCTGGTGGCTAATGAAGAGACGCCGTAGATTAGTTGTAATAGTGTCGTCAAATGTGGGGGGGGGGCAGTCTGGGAGACCGTCGCCACAGCCGGGACGCGAACCCGTGTCTCCCGCTCCGCAAGCGACAACGTTGACCAGTCGACTAAACCAGTGTTTTTCAACCCAGTCCTCAAGGAACCCGTATCCTGCAGATTTTCATTGCAACCCTGCATAGGTAGCCCTGCTTGTGCTTACTCGACCAATCATCTCGCAGCCCTTAATTATGCAAGGTGTGCAACGTCTGACAAAATTCATTGCTGATTAGTTGAATAACTACAAACAGGTCTAACTATTCAGGGTTGCAAAGAAAATATGCAGGATAGGGGGTCCTTGGGGACTGGGTTGAGAACCACTGGACTAAAGGGTCCGACCCGTTAATCAAGGACCAACGTCTCTACTTATCCATGCACGTTACACTAGTTTTCTATATTTAAAGTACAGACTGGGATTCCTCGATTTAGATATATACCCCCCCCCCCACACACACACACAGTGCCATGAACCTAAAGGGGATGGAAAAGGGGAACGGCAGTTTTTTTTTTTTTTGTCAATTTGTTTAAAAGAGGGAAGGGCAATCTCCCCCGCACCCCTCCTCAAATCGCCCCCTGCACACATGGCTTTAAAGGCCCAATCTGTGATTTATGTGTCTGCATCAACTCCAGTTATTTTTACGTACGTAACCGAAGAGTTTGAGTTAAAAATGGGCAAACAAGCATTTTGTGTCGTGTCTGAACCGCTCACAGTTGAAAAGACGGGCCTATTTTACCCCAATCTTTTCACACATTACTGCTGTTAACAAACCCCCTACAACTCAGGTGTATGTGTTGTGTAGCGTTAGACCTTTTACTAAGAGGCCCGTCAGTCAGTCTGGGCGCAGCAGCCGGTTCCCAATCCTCTGTGTCGTATTTTGGTTGCAGGGCGACGCTTTTTGTTCACGTTCGAACCGAGGATTGTACCTTGAAGGGTCCGGTTCCCCTACTGCTCTTACTCCAACTTGATGAGCTCAGGTGCTCTTAAACTAAATGCACTTGACGTGACGTGCACTCTTGGCTATGATGAGATTACTACATGTGGCGCTCCACCGTGCGTGATGGAGTCGCAGGACTTTATTTGCTGACTCGCTCGCAAGTCGCCTCTGGATCAAGGCGTCTGCTAAATGAGTAAATGCAGATGCAGTAAAAACCCCATCCTGGCGCCCTAAACGATGGCGCGCTGTGGATGACTTCAGCTCAGTCGATATTTATGATAGGATAGCAATGGTCTGACCCCAAAAGCTATATAACTTCCAAATAACCATCGTTTAGTGCAGATATGCTGCAGTTTCCCCACCTTTTCATGCAGGCCCCAACAGACCGGATAACATTATGTCCTGCCGTTTCACTCACGGAGCAAAATGTCTGCAAGTTAAGTAAAACCGTGTTAGGGGTCTACCAGGTTATAACAGGACCGTGAAATATCATTGACTGAATTCAGCTAACATGAGCATTGTATTAAACAGAACATATCACCACCATGAGGTGTGACATTTGGACCAGCATGGGTCCTACATCACACCGTCACGGGTGCAGAGTCAACGGAGGACGGCAGTTGCGAAACAGACACAAGTGATTTGAGGAAGGAGGTATGGGATGTTCTCCATGTATTTGAATACTGTTTACAGCGGTGTTGATACAGCCCCCTCTTTGTACCGTTTCCCAATCAGCGTCAGTTGATATAAAGGGACGAATCAGTCATGGAGGTCACATTATATTTGAATCTCGAGGGGGGGGGGGGCGACTCGTACTACTTCATAAAGGAAGCATTGTGCAAAAGTGCTCATCGGCTGCCCTTCCTGTTATTGCAGGAAGTGTTTCTTAAACGCCGATAAAATCATGTGCAAAATCATTATCGGGGGGGGGGGGGGAGCTGAACTTCTGCGTTCCGCAGAGCTTATCAGGTGCTCTTAGATTAGCCGAAAAAAAGGGCCCCGTGCGCTTCCTCCTTGCACGTCCTAGAGCCTGTATTTTATAATTCTGCTCCCCGCTCTGGAGGCCGGTCATGGCTCCCATCCCCTCTATTCACTACAGTAACCCAATCAGGGCTCGCGTCTCTGTGTGGCTGCTGATCAATGATTCCCTTCTGGTCAGAGAAAGCTTTTACCGGAGACGGATCTTTCACTTCTGGGCAAGGGTCCAAATGGGCACTTGGAAATGCTAAAGCGGCCATCTCGGACAAGCCTCACTCCCCTCTCGCCCTCCGCCTGGCCCGGTCTCGTTGTACGCTCACGTATAGCATTACCAATCGCATTACCACTCAGCTTTCCTGGAAGTCTCCTCTTTGGCCGCTTGCCTGCTTCTTGTTTTTGGGGGGCGGAGGGGGGGGGGCAGATACAGCTGTGTGGATTACCCCGAGATTGGAATGATCAGGTTTTCGAAGTCGTCTTCGTGTAAGTAAGAGCCTCCTCGAGAGATGTGCGATGGAAGCGATCCCTTCTTAGTGTGTTGTCTGTTTTGATGATCTGGGAGAAGCTAGTCATGGCGGCAGGTGTGTGTGTGTGTGCGTGCCCTCTAAGGTACATGTGAGGGATACTTGCACGTGCACGCACGCACACATACACACACACACAGTATGTGCATGCGTGCTGGTGGTGCTTGCAGACTGTTTCCTCTGAGGCCTGATAGCAAGCGGCGTGATAAACACGAGCACCTTCAGGCCTTCTCCTCTCCCTAAATATCTAACGAGGAAATGACCAGCGAGAGGGAGGCCGAGGCTTGGTTCAGTTTGTGCGCCTCGTGCAGCACATTAGCGTATAACGCTCGTAACATCTGGTAAAATCGCCTCCAGCACCTTTAGCGAAACGCGCGTCGACGCCGCTGCGACACAGCGTGGCCATTTTGGTGCTGACGGGGTCGCATTAGTCTGGATAGGCATCCCCTCCCCAGGGGTCAGAGTGTCAGCAGATACACAACTCGCCCTCGTTCTCCGAGCTGGCGTTTGGGCGAGTTGCGAAGCTTCGCTGGACGTCTGGATATCCCGTTACGCTTCTCGGATGCACCCTGTGCCCTCACGCCGTGCTGAGAATCGCCGTCATGCAATCTTTCTGGAGATGCGCGGCAAAACTAACTGAATATGTTAAGTTTGCAATCTCTCGAAAATGAAGTTTTCTGTGTTTTTCTCTTATACACACACCCAGAGACCAGAGAGTCTAATGGCATGAGGGATTTCTTTATACAGCTAGATCATTTACTAGCTCCACTAGTTTAGTTTAGTTTCGCCTAGTAAAGTTATTCTGTCTATATATGATCTATTTCTAATTATTATTTTTGTTCTTAGTGTTTTGTGATCTATATATATATATGATCTATATATATGATCTATATATATATATAATCTCTCTCTCTCTCTCTCTCTCTCTATGATCTATATGATATATATATGATCTATATATGATTCTCTCTCTCTCTCTCTATATGATCTATATGATATATATATGATCTCTCTCTATATATATATGATCTATATATGATCTATATATGATCTCTCTCTCTCTCTCTATATGATCTATATGATCTATATATGATCTCTCTCTCTCTCTCTCTCTATATATATATATATGATCTATATGATATACACTACCGTTCAAAAGTTTGGGATCACCCAAACAATTTCGTGTTTTCCATGAAAAGTCACACTTATTCACCACCATATGTTGTGAAATGAATAGAAAATAGAGTCAAGACATTGACAAGGTTAGAAATAATGATTTGTATTTGAAATAAGATTTTTTTTACATCAAACTTTGCTTTCGTCAAAGAATCCTCCATTTGCAGCAATTACAGCATTGCAGACCTTTGGCATTCTAGCTGTTAATTTGTTGAGGTAATCTGGAGAAATTGCACCCCACGCTTCCAGAAGCAGCTCCCACAAGTTGGATTGGTTGGATGGGCACTTCTTTGAGCAGATTGAGTTTCTGTAGCATCACATTTGTGGGGTCAATTAAACGCTCAAAATGGCCAGAAAAAGAGAACTTTCATCTGAAACTCGACAGTCTATTCTTGTTCTTAGAAATGAAGGCTATTCCATGCGAGAAATTGCTAAGAAATTGAAGATTTCCTACACCGGTGTGTACTACTCCCTTCAGAGGACAGCACAAACAGGCTCTAACAGGTACTATTTAATGAAGATGCCAGTTGGGGACCTGTGAGGCGTCTGTTTCTCAAACTAGAGACTCTAATGTACTTATCTTCTTGCTCAGTTGTGCAACGCGGCCTCCCACTTCTTTTTCTACTCTGGTTAGAGCCTGTTTGTGCTGTCCTCTGAAGGGAGTAGTACACACCGGTGTAGGAAATCTTCAATTTCTTAGCAATTTCTCGCATGGAATAGCCTTCATTTCTAAGAACAAGAATAGACTGTCGAGTTTCAGATGAAAGTTCTCTTTTTCTGGCCATTTTGAGCGTTTAATTGACCCCACAAATGTGATGCTACAGAAACTCAATCTGCTCAAAGAAGTGCCCATCCAACCAATCCAACTTGTGGGAGCTGCTTCTGGAAGCGTGGGGTGCAATTTCTCCAGATTACCTCAACAAATTAACAGCTAGAATGCCAAAGGTCTGCAATGCTGTAATTGCTGCAAATGGAGGATTCTTTGACGAAAGCAAAGTTTGATGTAAAAAAAATCTTATTTCAAATACAAATCATTATTTCTAACCTTGTCAATGTCTTGACTCTATTTTCTATTCATTTCACAACATATGGTGGTGAATAAGTGTGACTTTTCATGGAAAACACAAAATTGTTTGGGTGATCCCAAACTTTTGAACGGTAGTGTATATATGATCTATCTCTCTCTCTCTCTCTATATATATATATATGATCTATATGATATATATATGATCTCTCTCTCTCTCTCTCTCTCTCTATGATCTATATATGATCTCTCTCTCTCTCTCTCTCTATATGATCTATATGATCTCTCTCTCTCTCTCTCTCTCTCTCTCTCTCTCTCTCTCTCTCTATATATATATATATATATATATATATATATATATACAATGAAGTAAATAACATTAGGTTAGACTGGTTCCTGAGGCGAGCGAGGTCAGAAAGAGACTTTAATTTTTCTAAACTTTCCTCTTCTTAGGAATCTCCCATGGCTTCCACTGGGCTCCGGCTCGGTGTGCTGGTGAAGTGCCGAACGCCTTGTTGGCTCAGCGTCTGAGGCCTTGGTGTGCCAAGTCATTTATAGAAGCACCCTGTCTGTTTCTTGTCGTGCCTTGATACTTTTGTTTTCCCTGAAATAATGTGGACTAGTTGTAAGGAGAGGTTGAGAGGTGTGCGGATGAAAGGTGGGCTTTATAGTCTTTAAAAAGAACAAGAACAAGATTTATTTTTAAGGGTCACGGTATTTCAACAAATATAGGTACATACACCGATCAGCCGAAACATTAAAACCGGTATTGTGTAGGTCCCCCTTGTGCCGCTGAGGCATGGACTCTACCAGACCTGTGAAGGTGTCCTCCGGTGTCTGGCACCAAGACGTTAGCAGCAGATGCTTTAGATCGGCTTGAGATCCGGGGAATCTGGAGGCCGAGGCCACGCCTTGGAACTCTCTGTCGTGTTCGTCAAACCGTTTTTGAAACAATTTTCGCGGTGTGAATCATCCTGCCGAAAGAGGCCCCTGCCGTCGGGGAATGCCGCTCCCACGAAGGGGTGCACCTGGTCTGCAGCGACGTTCGGGTGGGTGGTACGTGTCAAAGTAACATCCGCGTGGATGCCAGGACCCAACGTTTCCCAGCAGAACATCGCCCGGAGCATCACACCGCCTCCGCTGACCTGCCCTCTTCCCATAGTGCATCCTGGTTCCATTTCCTCCCCAGGTAAATGACGCACACGCGCCCGGCCGTCCACGTGGTGTAAAAGAAAACCTGATTCATCCGACCAGGCCACCTTCTTCCGTGGCTCCAGGGTCCAGTTCTGACCCTCGCATGCCCGTTGTTGGTGCTTTGGGCAGTGGACGGGTCATCGTGGGTAATCTGACTGCTCTGCAGCCCCATACGCAGCAGGGTGCGACGCGCTGTGTGTTCTGACACCTGTCCATCATAGCCAGCAGGAACTTTTTCAGCAGTTTTGAGCTACAGGAGCTCTTCTGTGGGATCGGACCAGACGGGCTAGCCTTCGCTCCCCTCGTGCATCAGTGAGCCTTGTGCACCCACGACCCTGTCGCCGGCTCACCGGTTGTCCTTCCTTGGCCCACTTTTGGTAGGTACCGACCGCTGCGTACCGGAAACCCCCACAAGACCTGCCATTGTGGAGATGCTCTGACCCAGTCGTCCAGCCATCGCAATCTGGCCCTTGTCAAAGTCGCTCGGATCCTTACGCTTGCCCGTTTTTCCCGCTTCCAACACGTCAGCTTCAAGAACCGACCGTTCACTTCCTGCCTAACACACCCCGCCCCTTGACAGGTGCCATGGTAACGATGTTATTCACTTGCCTGTCAGTGGTTTTAATGTTTTGGCTGCTCGGTGTATAGGAAATGTTCAGTAACTAATTTGGAAATGAATCGCCGCCTTGCTTCATATAATGTTATTTACGCTTTTGATTCTACTTTTGGAAGTGATTCTGTTTTTGTTTTTCCTTTACGCGTCATTTTCCTTCATAGCGTTCTCGTATCTCCGGCGCTGTAGATCAGCTCAGCACAACGCCTCGGTGGGCTACTGGACATACAGCGCTTGTCTTTCGGCCTCACTGTGGCAAGTTTAAGAGTGATACCGGTCGGTGTTTTTAAGCCACCCAATGAAATCTAGAGGGGAAATGGTCCAAATATCCCACGACACCCGGTGTGACACAAACTCACGTTTCTGTATTGTGTTGCATCGTAAAGCGTACTTGGGAGTGCCCGGCTTAACAAGCAAACAAAAAGCAACTTGGAAATCAGTGCCAGTTTAACCGAGAGTGACAGCTAAGCTAGCTGTTTTACTTTGGTACAAGCTATATAACGGTTCTAGCTAGAAATCAAACTTCGGTGTGTGACTACGTTAAGAGTTTCTGTAGAGGGGTCAAAAGGCATACGCAGAGATGGGGGCCCTTTTTACAGGATCAGCCTCCGCTGTGCATACTGGGACCAGTGCGATGTGAGATCGTAAGAAGAAGAAGAAGAAGACGGGGTGTGAGTGTCGTGGATGGATGTGTTATCCTTTGACTTCAGCCGTGATTCAGTCCCCCCGGAAAAAAACCGTTCGACACGCCTCAGAACGGAGCGAAGCGAGACCCCCCCCCCCGCCACTGACATCCTCCTGACAATAACACGAGAAACCGGATGTGTACTCGCTTTGCAATCCGTGTTAACACAGATTTCCCCCCCCGAATGCATGGTTCATGTGGTTCTGGACCCAAAAAATGACAAATAGAAGCGATAGATAGCGTACTTTCTCTTTCTCTCTCAGCACTGAAGTGTAAAAACACGTGGCATACAGGCTGGAACTAGTGTACGTTGGTTTCCCCTCACTTAACCTGTCTTGTCAAATCAGCGTTCTGAGCCTAGTTTATTCTAAGGCTAATAATGAATTGCAGCCTTGCCAGTCTCGTGAGTTCATTTCATATCCCGTGATCAAACATCGTCTACAATCAATCGCAACTCAGCCCCGTTGCACTTTATTGTTGACGTGGCTGTCACGCAGTCAGGGCCAGTCATACATCATACACAGAAAATCCTCCATTGTACATCATTGTGGCAACAGCAATACTGGTGAACAAAAATGCATTAAATGATGCTGAGCGGGACAATAAACTATAGAGAATGATGCTGAATAAATGCCTTTGACTGAGATTTAAAAAAAAACCGAACATTTTATAAACTATATGTAAAGTATTTGTTCCTGCGGTCCTTCAAAACAGGAAGGAGAGGGCCACAGTGTGCAGCCATGCAGCAGCACTTCTCACTTTCCCGGGGATTTAAAATGTTGTAACGTGCCTGGATAAGAAGACACGCTGGCCGCTGATTCGGGGGTCTGACCCCTTTAGTCCAGCGGTTAGCGATGCCCCCTGCGGTGCGGGCGATACGGGTTCGCTTCCCGGCCGCGGCACCTCCAGCGGTTTGCGTTGCCCCCCCCCCCGAATTCGTTACAATATAAACGAGGCTCATCTTAAAGACAAGAGGTGACCGGGGGGAGGCTGTCGCGGATCTGTTCAGCGGGTGAATCCTTACTTCCCTTTTCCATTATAACGCGCCGTGTTTCCCTCCGGTGAAGCGTCGTGGGGGAGAGCGGCGCCGTGGTTCTTCATTAGCGGGACACGGGACGGAACGCCGCCTGTTGCGTGTCCACAGCGTCGCGAGGAGGGAGAAGACACGCGTGGGCGTGGGCGCGCGCGCGTGTGTTGGGGGGGGTGGGGTCCGGCGAGCTCTGAAAACGTGCGTTGGCGCGTCAATCGTTTTTTTTTTTTTTTTTACGTCGCTCGCGCTCTAAATACCGGAAGCGCGGAACTTTTCTTCTTCTCGCCGTAGCGGTGGAACTTGGCTCCGTGGCGCCGAGGCGAGTTGGGGAGTAGCGGGACCGGCGTGCTCCTGTTAGGCGGACGGACGGACGGACGCTTCGCCTGCTGGCCGAACCGAACCGAACCCGAAGAGGAGAGGAAATACTTGAGGCGGGTGTTGGTTGCGGACAGGGGCGAGTTTAACCCAGCGCGGTTTTAGAAGACGCAGGAGAAAGAGAGAAGAAGAAGAAGAAGAAGAAGAAGAAGAAGGGCTGTCGTCGGTTGAAGGTTTTTATTTCGCCCCCCCTTCCGAAACACAACAACAACAACAACAACGAGCATGTGGGAGCAGGGGGAGTTCGAGAAGCACTGGAGGAACGAGTTCCCCGACGGAGCGGTGCCCCGCATGGACTTCGGCTCCGTGGACGACGTCGAGGCGGAGCTGGAGAAGTGCAAAGCCAAGCTGAGGCGGCTCCAGCAGGCGCTGGCGGAGGAGAAGTTCAAGGTGGTCTACCTGCAGACCACCGTGGCGCGGCAGAGGAGGGGCCGCGAGGCGGAGCGCGAGCGGGAGGTTTTCACCGCGCGGCGTTGCGGCACGGAGGGCGCGAGGACGCCCGCGCGGGACGGCGACCAGGTGGGAAGTGCGAGGAGGCGGCGTGCGGCGGCGGCGGGCGACGACCAAGGCGGCGGCGGCGTGGGCGGCGTCCTCACCTGCCCGGACGCCGCACACCCGAGCCGGCTCAGCGGCAGGACAGGTAAGCCGACCCCCGTCCTGCCGCGCAAACCCGCCGCCTTCCAGAAAGGTGGCAGCGCCGCCTCGGCCAGAGCCCTCCACCGGCCGGACGGCAACTGCGTCGGGGCCAGACGCCGCCCCGCCGGGGACGGCAGCGACGACGAGTACGAGGACGCGGAGTTAAACGAGACTTTCGTCAAGGGCAACCTGATCGGACGCAGCGGGGAAAGCGTGCCGAGGAACGACCCGCCCCCCCGGGACGCCCTGCGGCCCCCCAGCAGGGACCTGGACTCCAGCGACGACGGCAGGCTGTCGCCCAACTTCGCGCGGAGGCCCCACAGGGTGTCCCGGGAGTCCGGATGCAGCTCTCCCGAAAGGCGAAGCGACGGCTACCTGAGCTCCGACCGCGAAGACACCTCGTCTGCGGGTAAGATAAACCACGTGCGTCGGTCATACTTTCCTATTACCCCCTGCCCGGGGGGGCTGATAGGGGGAGGCTGCCCCCCCCCCGTTAGAGCCCCCTTACGAAAACCAGTCGTTTGGATGGATATTGTCTAGTACAGTGGTCCTCAACCTTGTTGGGGTCCTGGACCCCCTGCGTATTTTTGATCTACCCTGAGGACCCCTCCACCTGATCTTGGGGGAGGGGGGTTGCAATTTGATAGAAACAGTAGAAACTGCATTTTAAATTGCATTATAGCATTTATTCACTCTTTGGGGCAAAAATAAGAGCTTTCAGTTGTATCTTAGATATAGTTAACAAAACAGAATTCTTATGCAGTAACTTTCAGATATATGTAACAAAACAGAATTCTTATGCAGTAACTTTCAGATATATGTAACAAAACAGAATATGTATTCAGTAACTTTCAGATATATGTAACAAAACAGAATATGTATTCAGTAACTTTCAGATATATGTAACAAAACAGAATATGTATTCAGTAACTTTCAGATATATGGAACAAAACAGAATTCTTATGCAGTAACTTTCAGATATATGTAACAAAACAGAATTTGTATTCAGTAACTTTCAGATATATGGAACAAAACAGAATTCTTATGCAGTAACTTGCAGATATATGTAACAAAACAGAATATGTATTCAGTAACTTTCAGATATATGTAACAACAGAATTCTTATGCAGTAACTTTTAACAATGCAAACGGGAGCGAGATCTCTTATTAAAATACAATAAATTACACTTGTGAAACAGATGTAATTAGAGAAAAAAGTCCTGTTACCCTTTATAGTTTAGGTAGATAAAGGTCTCAGTCACATTTGAGTAAAATAATCCTATTTCTATAAATGTCGTAGGATCTTTTTTTTAAAGCTATTTTATTTTCACGGACCCCTTGCAATTACACCACGGACCACTAGGGGTCCGCGGACCCCCGGTTGAGAAACACTGGTCTAGTAGCTCTTTCCATCCCGTTTGGGTGAAGGAAGGGTGATATGTGATGGGTTATATCGTAGCTGTGCTTTACTCCGACGCCCTTCTTCCATTTACCCATGCCAAAGGGAGGGATGCCCCCCCGGGAGGGATGCCCCCCCCCTTAAAACATCCCGAGCCAGACCTACCCTTTGTAAAACTGCCGTCCAACCTCTCCCTTCCCCTTGGAGTGGGTTTGTATCTGTCACCAGTGTTGGAATTAGATCCATTTCACTGTTCTGTGGACATCGGTGGAGATGATGTCATTAAATGAAGTCTTAACACAGAAGCAGAACTGGCTTCTAAAATGATGCTGTTATAATAAAAACAAAAAGGGGAATCTAATCACAAAACTAAACCATAAGACCAGAGACATGCCCCCCCCCGAGCTTTCAAATAGTTTTTAAATACATTTGGTGTAAGAGAATGAATATGTATGTATGACTGTTTTGTTTTTAAAGTGCCCATCACTGGGATGGCTGTCTCACCCAATACCCCATGAACTTTTTTTCCCACAAACTTGCCGCTGCCCGTGCCAATGCACTCGATCAGGTTTGTCCTTACAACAGTTGTGCCTGCAGCAAATTTGAATGGGGTGGCCAAAGAGGCCAATGATTTGTTTTGGGGGAGGGGCATGGAGTTTGAGGTGGTGGGATGTTGTGTTGCTGTAAACCCCCTTGAGGCACATTTGTGATATTGGGCTTTACAAATAAAATTGACTTGACTTGGGACTAAAAAAGGCTGTTTACGCCTGTCATTAACATGCGTCTTGGGTGATCCGATCACAAGTGGCCAGGTGGGAATGCGTCCTGAGATCCGATTGCTCCGGCCACATTCGGAGGTGGCCTGAGCCAGGATGTGCCAGGATGCATTGAAGGACTGCCTAGTCTACTGACATCCTCTGCGTAGGCTGCATAAGCAGAAGACGTCAGTTGACTGGGGGGGTCACCAAGTGTGGAAGAGCCCCCACCCGCTTGCACACATATCAAGTTCCAATTCCGGTTCAAGTTCATTTATCCACCGCAGTGCAGAGCCCCACCCTCTCAAACCTGCTGAAATAAGTAAATAATCTGAGCCTGAACCGACGTGATTGGGTCGAGCCTGACAGGGTTCTGGTTGAGAATTACAAACTAGTGTTGAGACATTTACATTTTCTCACACAACAAGCTTGAGAATGGGTTTAAACTTTTGCTGTGTATTTTGAGCACAAAATGAAAGAAGGCGAACAGTCGGAGCCTGACGCTCCGAATTCATTCAGGTCATTTTCCTCACCTGTCTGTCTGGGCTGACATGCATTTTCTGCATCCATGCCATTGTAATAATGTGAAACTATTTACCCACAATAGACTGGTTCTTAAATGCAGTATATCGGGGCGTCTGGGTAGCGTGGCGGTCTATTCCGTTGCCTACCAACACGGGGATCGCCATTTCGGGCGTCCCTGCAGACACAGTTGGCCGTGTCTGCGAGCGGGAAGCCAGATGTGGGTATGTTTCGTGATCGCTGCACTAGCGCCTCCTCTGGTCAGTTGGGGCGCCTGGGGGAACTGGGGGGGGGGTAGCGTGATCCTCCCACGCGCTACATCCCTCTGGTGAAACTCCTCACTGTCCGGTGAAAAGAAGCAGCTGGCGACTCCACATGTATTGGAGGAAGCATGTGGTAGTCTGCAGCCCTCCCCGGATCGGCAGAGGGGGTGGCGCAGCGACCAGGACAGCTCGGAAGAGTGGGGCAATTGGCCTGATACAGTTGGGGTGGGGGGATGCAATATATCAGGTCAGGGGTCGGAAGGCTTTAAGACAAATCTACATCATCATCAGAATAGTGTTTATTCACACAGCACTTTTTAAAACCTGTTGTGCTTCACTACAAAGTGGAATGAAAATAGAAGAAAAGAAGTGCAGTATTGGATGATTTATTGTATTTCATTTAGAGCACTTAACATTTTTATGACAGCATAATTTGGGGGAATAATTTACAGTAATAACTCACAGATGTGAAATACGTCATATAAATTGATGGCACATTAAAATGAGGAGTGAGCAAGGATGTCTCCTTTTGTTAAATGCCTCTTGCTTCGACTCTTCTCTCCTCGCGTTTCTGTACTATGTGTTTACTTGTCTATGTACGTTATCGTGACACGTCTATGCCACGGGGAGGGTTCGAGATGAAGGCGGACACGTTTTTTAGGCAATTAACGCAGACTTTATTTTGTCATGTCTTTAATTTGTTCACCTGCACGGTGCCGGAGCCGTTTTCTCGCTCTCTTTTCAGAGCGTGTGGCTCCTCTTTTCTCCCATCATCCTTCAGCCCAGTGTTTAGCCTGTGTCTCTGTGTGTGTCAGTCAGCCAGCCTCACTGGTATATAAGGACACTAATCAGCCTCCCTATCACGTCTGCTCTCCTGTGAGCCACACTTCCTCTCGCCGCTTGCAGCTGAGGCTAAGTCCCACCCCCCACCACACTGATGTGTTTATTTGCATATAGAGCGGGTAAGTGCGATCCGGTCACAAGCGGTCACTCAAGACGCAGTGGAGACGCATTCTAATGCCGGGTGTAAACGGACGTACTGTCCACTTGTGATCAGAGCACCCAAGATGCATGTTAATGCCTGGTGTAAACAGCCCCAGTGTTCTTAAAATTTGCAGTATATTCTTTACAACATTGATTCCCCATCAGTTGCTCGAGTACTGGGGTTGCTTTTCTGTTCGGCCAGGTAGTCAGTTATATTTGCTTGTTGTGTTGATTATTCCAGGGAGGTTTTCATCCTGAAACAACAGCTAGATGTAATGAAGTACCTGGTAGAATGGACAACCAGTAGTACTGGTGGTACTCAAGAACCAGGTTGAGAACCACTGGTTTGATACTGGCCCGCACAAAGTAATGACTGGGGCACCTGACAAAGTCAGGTGAATGTCAGTTTTTTACTGTCGATGGTGGGGTGGCAACAGGGGTCACTAGGTATCTATTGAGGGGTAGCTTTTGCCATGCTTGACCTACATCGGCCTTGCGCTTCAGTGTCGGAGCAGGTGGAGGTTTTGTGATAAAGTCAGTTGATCATCGTTGACGGGCATGTGACCGAAGCTTTCGATACTGAAAACACAAATATGGCTCACCGGTTGCTGACCCACTTCTGTACAAAACGTACATTACATAGCTGTATTGTGAGGCTATTTAGATAAAAACTCGTTTTTATTTTTTGGATGTGTACTACATACTGGAAAAAAGGTCAAGTACTTATTTAACAGATCTAGTAACCCCAGTAGCTCCTTGGTAGAGTTATGTGATGATGTAAAAAAAATACATGAATGAATGACTGGATCAGTCGAGGCTCCATACGGGATTGGCTGAGGTCTGGGTTAACAACGGCCCCCACTGGTGCTGTGCCCTCACAGGGTACCGGTGAAGACTGTACAATCCGCTGCGGCGACCCCTGAGAAACAGGGAATAAGCTGAAAGAAGACGTAACCCCAGTAGCTCCTTGGTAGAGATGTCCACATTAGTAACGATGTTTAAGGACTGAAATAAAGGGGGGAGGGGATTTACAGAATAAAAAAACCGTATCCATAGTAGCTGAGAGTAAGAAGCAGACATTCTCGAGGGAAAAACAAATAATAGTGGACTGCAAAGAAAGGGGGAAAAAAACAACATTGAAACAAAACTATACACTGTATATACAACCATCCATTTCTACTAACTTCCAAAGCTGGCCTGCTCCAGGTCTGATGTTACTGGGTGTGGAGGGGTGCGGGAGGGGGGAGAGCACTTCTTTTAAAGTAGTCCCATATGGGCACAGCTATGCCTGACCATACCTGCACAGTGGCAGGCTTGGCTCTATTGAGTCGTGCTATTGTACATTCAAGAGACAGTATGCTCTGGTAGGACGCCATCCAGCACTGAATTAAAGGAAGTTTGGGATTAAACCATAGTGTCAGTACGGTCTTTTTAGCTGCGGTAAAGCCTGCCATCATTAGTCTTCACTGATTTAAATGGAGAGACAGAGACGAATCATCAGTGAGCAGACAATGGCAGGGGTCATGCCATATTGTTGATCCAGTAACTGACAGCATTGACATAACCTGTGTCCAAAAATCTCTGATCAGTGAGCAGTCCCAAAACATATGCATTGTTGTGCCCGCCACCTGAGCCCACAGCGAGTACAGTTAGGACCGGTAATTAGTTTTATTCTAAGACATTTGATGGGTGTAGCATATGCTCTGGGGATAATCTTATAGTGTATAAGTTGATGTGCAAGATTTTTAGAGGTACTGCTTACATTAGACCATATTGTTTCCCAGTTTGGTTCCAGACCAACAATGCGGCGTTCCCTGGTCCACACCCCTTCAACTGCCAGTGTCTTAGTAGAGCGATCAAGCAGAGAGTTATATATATATACGCATCACTGTCCCCCAAGAACCCCGCCCAGGACGGATCCACTCCTCCATAGGGTGATCCGGCAAAGGCCCATTCCAGGGCACCCTATATGTTTTCATTGCAGATCTCAGTCTCAAGTAAAAAAAAGAAAGAGGTGCCCGGTAAGAGATGTGATTTTGTAAAAATACATGAAGGTTGATTCTTAAGCAGGCAAAGTGGATACCTTTAGCCTCTAAATTTGCTCCGATGAAGGCTTAATCTTTAACCTTCAGCCAGGCAATGTCACTACAGCCCATGCTAACAGCCCTCATGCGAAGACCTCTTCTGGAATTGGATGAAGATGCTCTGTCTACGAGGGTTTCCTGTGGACAGTTTTAAGACAGTAGGGCAGAACTGGTAATTTTTGCCAATCCCAAAATGGCCAGGAAGACCCTGATTTCCGGTGCTTCACATGCTTCTGGACAGGGATCTGTGGTACCCTCCCAGGGGGCAAGACCTGTTCTTCGGATCTTGCACTTGAATCCGGAGCACATGCAACTGTGTGTATGCTGACCGGCTACTAAATACTTGTGAACAGGCAGTGATCCAAACCATCCTAGACTAAGTAGCACTCTCCACCAGGGCACTTAGTGCAAACAGATGGAAGACATTGTCAGATTGGTGTAAGGCTCGCAACAAGGTGCCTGAGAGTTGCTCTGCTCTCTGCACCAGTTTTTTTTTTTTTTTTGCAGCTTCTGCTTGATAGCAACAGCGTATTTTCTACCTTGAAGTTCTTTGTGCCCATGATTGTTGACATGCATGACAGACTGAACCAAACAGTAGGTTCTCACAGTCTTCTCTGACTATGGTTCTTTAAAGGAGCCCACTGGTGAACCCCTTCCTGCAGGCTCTGCGAGGCCTCATGGGACCTGCCTTTAGTGCCCCCTGCCTTTGAGTCCCTTGAGGCAATCTGGGCTGAAGTGGTTGGGTGTAAAGACTGCTTTTTCTCATCGTAATAGCCTCAGCAAAATGTATGATTGCCTTCTCTGTGATTAAAGTGTGCATATGCTGGAACTCAGATGACACAAGAGTGGTACTTTAGCCAATCCTAAAGAGATCGGCTGGAACTCACTTTAACCAGGACGTTGAGCTTGCAGCTTATCCTCATATCTAAAGTTTGAAGGAGATGATTCAGCAAAACTACTCTGCCTGGTGGGGGCTCTGAAATCCTGTATACAGACAGAAACTGGCTTTTGCCAGGCTGGTGGTCTGTTTGTTGGCTATGAAGACCATAGGAAAGGGCATGTCTTTTCTAAGCAGAGACTTCCAACTGGATAGTTGAGGTGATTGTTGAAGCAAACGGGTCCAAGAGACCACAAGTCTCTGCACTTCCTGCAGAATTTGCATTGCAACCACATGGGACTTAACATATAATGTTTGCCTGACTAAAAGAGACTACAGGAGAGAGAGAGAAACAGACAGACAGACAGACAGATAGTATGCAGGACAGGATGTCTGAACAGAAAAAGACAGTATTCTCTGTAAATATAAGTTACACCAAAGCGGTTCATATATTGATAGACAATACAGACCATCAGTACTTCCTGGATGTGCGAATTTTGAGTGGTGAAATTTCCCTTTAACTGCGACTCAGTTAAAGGAAAATCTCCCCCATTCTGTACTCATCCTTTTTTTCTGTATTGTGCTTCAAAGTCTAACAAACATTTGTTGTATGTCCAAGGGGACATCTTGAAAGTACTGAAATGTCTTGTTCCCCCTGATGATTTTAATGTGCAGGTGTACCCTGAATGACATGAAATGATATTGCTCAACTCACTAGTTTGACCAGCATGGCAGTTTTGGACAAATGTGAAAGTGTCTCTCACTATTTCACCATTTCGAAATATTCCCAAAATGGAGAAGTTACTTTCCAGAGTTTGGTAATATGAGGCCATAAAGTCTGGTTTGTTTTTTTTCCCAATGATAATAATGTGCTTCTGTAAAATTGCAAGACTCAGATTGACCTTTGGCCCCTGTTCAGCTACCGACAGAGGTATAATTCAAGATGTTGCAGTAATTTTATGAAAGCAGAAATAAGTGTACGCTTAACACATTCGGATTGTGATTTGGCGAGATATGCACATTTACACTCGTGGCTGTACTGAATTGATATATTTGTGTGGGAAAATGGATTTGAAGTGAAATGCTGTAGCACAGTGGTCCTCAATCAGGTCCTCATTCAGCTGTTGTTCAAGCCATTCCAGCCTCCAATCAGGATGGTTTTAGGCCTGGAAATAACAGGTGAATGTAATGAAATATCTAGCAGAATAGAAAATCTGCAGTACAGGTGGTACCTGAGGACCTGATTGAGCACCACTTTAAACATGACTCATGAAAACTTCTTACTTTAAGAGCGATATCAGCCAAAACTTTAAAACTATCTGCCTAATATTGTGTGGGTCCTCCTCGTGCCGCCAAAACAGAGCTCTGACTCGTCGAGGTATGGACTCCGCAAGACCTCTGAAAGAGTCCTGTGGTATCTGGCACCAAGTCGTTAGCAGCAGATCCTGTAAGTTGCGAGGTGGGACCTCCATGGATCGGACTTGTTTTTCCATGCTCGATCGGATTGAGATCTGGGGAGTTTGGAGGTCAAGGCAATACCTTGAATTCTTTGTCGTGTTTGTCAAACCATTCCTGAACATTTTTTGCAGTGTAGCAGGGGGCATTATCTTTCTGAAAGAGGCCACTGCCATCAGGGATCACCGTTGCCATGAAGGGGTGTACTTGGTGTATAACAATGTTTAGGTAGGTGGCACATGTCAAAGTAACATCCACATGAATGTCAGGACCCAACGTTTCCCAGCAGAACATTGCCCAGAGCATCACACTGCCTCTGCCAGCTTGCCTTCTTCTGATAGTTCATCCTGGTGCCATCTCTTCCCCAGGTAAACGCCGCACACGCGCCCGGCCGTCCGTGATTCATCAGACCAGGCCACCTTTTTCCATTGCTCCATGGTCGAGTTCTGTTGCTCACATGCCCATTGTAGGTGCTTTCAATGGTGGACAGGGGTCATCATGGGGTCTGTGACCGGTCTGCAGCTACGCAGCCCCATACGCAGCTAGCTGCGATGCACTGTGTGTTGTGACACCTGTCTATCATAGCCAGCAGTAAGTTTTTCAGCAGTTTGGACGACAGTAGCTCTTCTGTGAGATCGGACCAGACGGGCTAGCATTTGCTCCCTTGGGCACCCATGACCCTGTCGCTGGTTCAGCGGTTGTCCTTTCTTGGACCACTTTTGGTAGGTACTGACCACTGCATACCGGGAACCCCCCCACAAGACCTGCTGTTTTGGCGATGCTCTGACCCAGTCGTCTAGCCATCACAATTTCCCGCTTGTCAAAGTTGCTCAGATCCTTCCGCTTGCCCATTTTTCCTGCTTCCAACACATCAGCATCAAGAACTGACCGTTCACTAGCTGCCCATTATATCCCACCCCTTGACAGGTGCCATTGTAATGAGATAATCAACGTTATATTCATTTACCTGTTAGTGGTGTTAATGTTTTGGCTGATCGGTGTATAGATAGATAGATTGATGGATAAAGTGCAGTTGTGGCAAATTGCAAAGATATAAACAAGTTATGAGATGTTTATTATTATAAATGAGGTAGTCACGTAGTTTAGGATTGCGAAGGTGTGAATAGTGATGTGCAATCATCCGGGAATAACCCATATGAGGCTTGCTAATTATTATGGCAGACTGTCCCCTGCAGTCTTTTGTTTTTGGTGAATTCCCGGAAACATTGAGTCAGTCGTCACACACACAGCGTAGGAAGTCACTTAATTTGTTTCCTCATTATTCTCTAAAAGGATATTGATGTTTCTGGATAATAAGTGGGGAAGCCTGGATTGTGGTCAAAGACATTACAGCATGTGAAGTTGGAGGAACAAGGGGTATTTTTCATTTTCAGTTATGGCGGTATTCTGGCTCCCGGCATTATGTGAAACTAAGTCCTCCTACACACACACACACACACACATAAAGCAACAGGCTAAGGCCCGGGGGTCTTGTTCATGCTAGTTCCTTTTGTGCAAGAGCATTTTGCTGGGAACAGGTCATGTGAGTTTGAAGTCATCGTTTCTTTGCAGGGATTCTGATTCACACTTCAATCGTTAATGTTGGTCTGAGCCCAATTACTCACTAATCCATTGTTATTATAAGCAAGTCAGCCTTGGTCGGTTTTGTTCAAGAATATTACTGGGTATCAAAACAAATTTTACCCTGTAATCAATTTAAAAAAAAGAAAAGACGTTCTGACCTTCTTTTTTTTTGTTTTTTTAACCTGCAGGAATGTTGCAGAGCTCTCACTATGGAATTTTTGAGTGGGCACATTACAGCCTTCAGCTTTTTGAGCTATTTAAAGAGTTTTGATGGAAAGAAATGAAAGCGAAATAATTTTGGTCAAGGTCCAGCCTGTTTTATTCTGTGTTTACAACAACTTTTATCTTACTCAAGAAGGATGTTTTATTTTTACACAGATCACGGTGAAGTCAGATTAGTCACTGTTTGTTGGTGATAGCGTTTCAGTTAAGGAGACTAATTGGAGAACTTGCTTTAAGGCAGACTCCTACAATTCAAGAACTGTTTGCTCTCAAGTTATTTACTTTACAGTGTGGCCCAGTAGGAAGGACTGTTTCCTCCTTTACCTATAACCCATATCTCTGTTATGTACAAGAATGTGGCCAATAGAACAAAAGCCTGCTCCTGATTAGCCGACACCCAGACTTCTAGCTGTTTCATAATGCTAACATTTGAAGGGGTTTTATTTGAAGTGCTGTAGAGCCATTGTGGGGAAAATAGACAAACAAATAAATAATTAAAGGTCCCATGAAATGACAAAATGTACTTTCATTCATGTTACATCTTATATGCACCTCATTCTTATAATATAGCAATTCTGAAGAGTTGAATTTTGATTAATGATTTCAATATGGACAGATCAGCGCAGTCTCTGAAGTGTTTAGGGAGGGAGTTCCAGAGGGAGGGGGACAGCTATGGAGAAGGTGCTGTTGCCCCAGGTCTGGTGCTTTGTCCTGTGGTGGAGATAGGAGGTTGATGTCGGAGGAGTGAAGGCTGCGGGAGTATGGTAGTGGAGCAGGTCAGTGAGGTAGGAGTGGGCCTGACTATGAAGGGCTTTGTGAGTGAGGAGGACTTTGAATTGGATCTCTTGTGGGATAGGGAGCCAGTGCAGATTCTGGAGGACAGGGGTGATGTGGTCACAGGAGCGGGAGTGGATGCGCAGTTGGGCAGCAGAATTCTGGATGTACGGGAGTTTGTTTTGGACTTTGGATGATGAACCATAGCAAATACTATTGCAGTAGTGAATTCTGTATGTAATGAAGGTATGGATCAAGGTTTCATCAGCAGAGAAGGAGAGTGATGGGTGGGGACAAGCTGTGTTTCTTAGGTGGAAAAAGGCAGTTCTGGTGATTTGATTGATGTGGTGTTCAAAGGAGAGGTTGCTGTCGAAAATGATTCCAAGGTTGCGGGTATTTGGGGAGGGGGACAGAGTGGAGTTATCAGTGGTAAGGCAGAAGTTGTGAGTGGTTTTGGTAAGGGGTTTGGGACCGATGATAATCATGTCAGATTTATCACAAGTTTGAGGAAGTTGGCTTTCTTCCATAATTTGATTTCAGTGAGGTAGTTGGTCAGACTGGAGTAAGTTGTTGTGGGGATGGATTTAGTGGAGCTGTATAGCTGGATGTCATCGGCATACAGTGGAAGTGGAGACCATGACGATACATGGTGTTACCAAGGGGGAGCATGTAAAGGATGAACAGGAGAGGACCAAGCACTGAACCCTGGGAGATGCCTAGGGACAGAGGAGCGGTGAAGGAGCTGCAGCTTTTGATGCTGATGAACTGTTTGTGTTTGAGATACGACTTTAGCCAGGAGAGGGGAGTACAGTGATGTTGAATGAAGATTCGAGGTGGGGGAGAAGAATGGTGAGTGGTTGATGGTATCAAAAGCTGCAGTGAGGTCGAGGTGGAGGAGAATGCTGAGGTGGCCAGAGTCTACGGAGAGGAGGAGTTCATTTGTGACTCTAAGGAAGGATGTTTCTGTGCTGTGCTGTGAGTTGAAACCAGATTGAAATGGTTCGACCAGGTCGTTGGAGATGAGGTGAGCTTTGAGTTGGTAGGTGACAACACATTCCAGTATTTTTGACAGAAAGGGGAGATTGAAGATAGGCTGGAATTTACTCCCAATATCAGGGTTGATTCCAGGTTTTTTGAGGGTGGAGGTGACATCAGCTAGTTTAAATGTATGGGGGACTGAACCAGAGCTGAAGGAGGAGTTAATGAGTTCTGTGATGTGTGAGGAGATAGCTGGGAGACAGTCCTTAACGAGACTGAATGGGACGGGATCCAGAAAACAAGTGGAGCTTCTCCTTCCTACCTTAAAGTCGGACAGCTCCACTGGGGACTCGGGGGAGAACTTTGACAGGGGCTGAGTGGTAAGTGGGGAGGGGGGGGGGTGTCAGGTTGCTGTGGTGTCAATTTTAGTTCGGAAAAATGAAAGAAATGCACTTGCTTACTGTGAAGGAATTTGAGGAATTTTCTCTGGGTTTGACAAGTTTGTTATTGTTGAAAAGAGAGCGTTGGGGTTGATGGAGCCAGAGTGGCTGAGGAGTGAGTAGTAGGTGCACCGGGCTGTGATGGGAACGTCTTTGTATTGTTGAAGTTAGTCTGTGTAAGCTTTGAGGTACACTGTTAAACCAGTTCTTTTGTAAAGTCTTTCGAGCTGGCACTTACGGGATTTTATTTGATGGAGTTCAGGAGTATACCAGGGAGCTTGAGAGTGTGAATGAGACTATTTTGGTTTTAATGGGGTCCAGCTGATCAAGACCGGAGGAGAGTGAGTCATTATAATAATTGAAAAGATCGGAGGGATTATCAGACAGCAGGGGACGGGAGGCAGACGTTTTACTGGAATGAGAGGCAGAAAGGGCTGAGGGGGAAATAGATTTGAGATTTTTTTGTTTTTTTGTTTGGAACCCCCCCCCCTTTTCTCTCCATTGTACTTGGCTAATTACCCCACTCTTCTGAGTTGCCCCGGTCGTTGCTCCACTCCCTCTGCCGAGCCGGGGAGGGATGCCAACTACCACATGCCTCCTCCGATACATGTGGAGTCGCCAGCTGCTTCTTTTCACCGGACAGTGAGGAGTTTTGCCAGGGGGACGTAGCATGTGGGAGGATCAGGCTATTCCCCCCATCCCCCCCCCCCGAACAGGCGCCCCGACCGACCAGAGGAGGCGCTAGTGCAGTGACCAGGACACATACCCACATCCGGCTTCCCACTCGCAGACAAGGCCACTTGTGTCTGTAGGGATGCCCAACCAAGCCGGAGGTAACACGGGGATTCGAACCAGAGAGCCCCGTGTTGCTAGGCAACAGAATACACCACCACGCCACCCAGATGCCTTTGATTTGAGATTCCTGAAGGATATTATGCGTTTGACTTTTGAGATGGCGATAGAGATGTCAACGTCTATGGTGATTGCCAGGTGGTCAAGGAAACTGAAGCTAGCCAATAGCATTTCGATGCCCACATTCTTCTTAAATGCTCGGCCGTTATTGGCTGTCACTCAAATCGAACTCCCTCTTCTCACTTAATCCCTCCCGTCCGTTCTCTTTCATTTGGATAGAAGTCAAGTCATGAAAGTTTGATTTGCTCTGAATGCCGTCTCTTGGAATATTGGAATATAAAATAAAAACAAAAAATACAGATTATTCCACTGCAAATCACAGTTATATGTACAAGGTTCTCAAATTGACCTATTAACTGTCATCGTTACTTCTCATTTGGTTTACTTTTTTTTTTTGCCAACAATGATTTTGTGAGACTATCCCATTAGGACTTTTTAATGTGTTGATGTCTAATTTTTGACCAAAACTCTTTATAATAATAATAATAATAATAATCATTACATTTATATGTGGTGAGCGTCAAGTGCAGGTAGAAAAAACAGCAGTAAGCACTGGTATTCTGTACTGCAGCAGCATATATTCCACATTGACCTGCTGCTTTGTCCACTAATGACCTCGGCTGTGTATCGATGCTTTGATTGGCTGGACAGTGACGAGCTCAATAGTATTGTTGTTGATTTGCATAAGTGTAGAAATACGAGACAAATCTCTCCGCATATTTGATGTGCTTCCTATGAGAATTAGGTCTACACTTCTTCAAGGCCGGTAAGAGCGAACCGCGTATTTGTCATTGTTCAATGTTGGGCGACGATGAAATGTGACAACCAAACACAGTCGAGAACATCAAAAGGAGGAATGTGAAAGTTCCACATACGTTTTGTTTCCCTTCTCATTCATGGATATCCAGAATGAATTAAAGCCTGTCGCCATTCAGTTTCTTACTTTCACCGTATATTGTAAGTTGTATCATGCTGTCACAACAATGGCTAAATAAGACGTAATGAATACTGCCATACTTCATCCAGAGTGGGTCCTATTGGACCAGTTAATATTGGCCAGCATGTTACACCTAATTTCACATTTCTATGAATTGAAGGCTCAACTATCTGTGATGGTGCAGAACAGTTTTTTGTTCTGTCGGCATACTGTCAAACTTGAAAAGCTGGAAAAAATTCTTGTCACCCCCTCCCCTCCCCCTTGCTCGAGAGGGATTCTTTAGTAGGACGCATCGTTTTTTCCCTTCGACTCCCAGCCCTCTCTCTCCTGTGGGAGAAGCAGGGCTTGCCCAGGCCTGTCATGAAAAGAAGCATGTGTGCCGGGGGAACCGCGAGCGACTTGCACTGTTTCCATTTTGTTTGCTCTGCAGAGTAAATGCCAGTATGGCCACCTGGATTGGTGAATGCACTGTGCACAATTAACCGTCTCGCGTGCACCCGCCGCCTACGGGGCCTGTCTCGATTAGAGGTTCCAAATATGTTGTCCTGCACACCCCGAAATGTAATTGGGCACGAAGTGGCCGTTTGCAGACTCCAGAAGGGCATCTTGGAGAGCGACATATACATATCTAAAGTAAATACAATGTAAAATGCTCGTCTTCTGGTGCTAGATAGTGAAATTTGAGGCGAGTGGTGAGACTTATGGCAATAGGTCCATTGAATCATGGCTCAAGAGACAAAGCTAAAGGAAATTATTTTGCTGTTTTCAGCCTTTTCTGGGCTGGGTCTTGTCTGACTTGGACAGTAACACAGCGGAGTCATGTTTTGTGCTCTGATAAGTCAACATTTCAGATGGGTTTTTTGGGGGAAAAAAACGGCCGTCGTGTTCTCCGGGCCAAAGAGGAAAAGGACCAGCCAAGCTGTTGTCAGCACCAGGTCCAAAAGCCAGCATCTGTCGTGGTATACTGGGCTGTGTCAGCACCCATGGGCAACTTGCATATCTGTAAGGGCACCATTAATGCAAAAAGGTGTGTGCAAATTTTGGAGCGACACATGCTGCCATCCAGACACTGTTTTTTTCCAGCGACATCTCAGCATTTTTTAGCAGGACAACGCCGAACCACATACTGCCCGGATTACAAGTGCATGGCCGCCGCGTAAGCAGAGTGTGGGTGCTAGGTTGGCCCGTCTGCAGTCCTGTCCTGACCTGTTTCCGATTGAGAATGTGTGACACATTATGAAGCGCAAAATACGGCAATGAAGCCCCTGTACAGTAGCACAGCTGAAGACCTGCATGGATAAATGGGGGGAAATTCCAGTTGCTAAACTTAACCAACTGGTGTCTTCAGTGCCCCATAATAATATTATTAATATAATATTAAAATTATATTAATATAATAATGGTGCTGAATACGTGTTAAAAATGGTGATGTCCCAACTGCCCCCCCCCTTCCCCTTTTCCTCCCCAATTGTACTTGGCCAATTACCCCACTCTTCCGAGCCGTCCCGATTGCTGCCCCACCCCCTCTGCCGATCCGGGGAGGGCTGCAGATTACCACATGCCTCCTCCGATACATGTGGAGTCGCCAGCCGCTTCTTTTCACCTGACAGTGAGGAGTTTCACCAGGGGGGATGTAGCACGTGGGAGGATCACACTATTCCCCCCAGTTACTGCCCCCCCCCCCAAACAGGCGCCCAACCGACCAGAGGAGGCGCTAGTGCAGCGACCAGGACACATACCCACATCTGGTTTCCCACCCGCAGACATGGCAGATTGTGTCTGTAGGGACGCCCGGCCAAGCCGGAGGTAACGCGGGGATTCGAACCGGCGATTCCTGTGTTGGTAGGCAACGGAATACAAATCGCTCCTTGTTTTTATTGGCTTGACAGGGGGATGCCTTTACGCACGCTCAATAATCCAAGTAAGGGAATCACAGAAAGCTGACTCACTCATCTCAGTGACCTCTTCAGTCTAGACAGCCTGCAGGTATGTGCAGGTATTGTTCATGAGGGCGGGCATACCTGCAGTCGGGTGAGACTGAAGAGGCCACGAGTGACGAAACGTGTCCAGATGAGCCGATTCAGCTTTCTCTGACTTGACAGGATGTCCGGTTCCCCTCCCAGAGCACGGTCGGGTTTACGCTGCACAGTTTTCTGCCCCCACCTGCCTGTTGCCTCAGTCGGCGTTGGTCTGTTGCGTTGTCCTCTGCTAGTGCCCATATCCTGTTTGTTTGTCTAGCATGACCTTTTTGAAATAGTCTGAAACCGATTCTTGATTTTGATATCCATCCAGAGCAAAGTGTCAGTGCTGATGAAATACGTACTGTTTTCATCAGTCACCTTATTGGTGGAAATCATATTTTTACTGGTTCCAGTGCCCCAAATAGACATTGAAGGCTACGTTTGTGACTACAGTAGGACATCTTGTAGGTATAAAGCCAGTTAAAGTCGGTCTTTGATAGCCGGACTTGTTTTCTCATCAGCTTCCTATTTATGGGACATTTGCAAGCCACCTTAGCTGTGTGTGTGTGTGTGTATGTGTCACAATCAACCCCTGACTAATGTGATAAGCAGAGACCAGGATAAACAAAGCAACTTCCTCTCAGCTTTCTCCGAGTATAAGACTTGGGCCCTCATGACTACGGGGTGTTAGAAATCATGCTTGGTGCAGTGTGTTTGTTTTAAATGTGGTGAGCAGTTGCTGGAAGCCAGATTCGTGAACGGGTGGGTTTCCTGTCAGTCGTTTAGCTCCATCAAACCCAGCCCACTAAAAAAACAAAACCCCACCCGTGCATGGTCGACGGAGCTGACGTCGGTAGCAGTGCCTCTATCTCACTTTTGCCGTCCTTCCAGTATCCAGAAAATAGATGGCGGGAAAAGAAGAGACACGAGAGACCGGGATGGAAAACACTGATATTCGTTAGGCCGCGCTGTAAATTATTCTTGATGCCCTGACCTGTGGGAAGTAATATCAGCATCTCTTCTCTTTTCTGTTTGGATTCATAGATGTGCAGCATCAAAGAAAATAAACACACACACACACACACAGTAACTCATTAAAACCGCTGACATCTTAATAACTTCCCCATTGTCTGGAAACAGGAAGCAGAGAAACTACCGAGCCCCTTGATCAGGCAGCGCAATTAATGTCATCCTGTCGTCCACGGGCCAGTTAAAAAACGGACTTAATGTGCCTTTTGGGATGAGTCTGGGGTTCCTGATTCAAGCTGTGTGTAATCCTGATTCTGTAAACCGGTCATTAAAATACCAGGACATGACTGAATCTCACCGAGGCAGCGCTACATCACGTAAACATCCCCTCTGCAGCTGCAGAAACGGGTGGAGAAGCTGGTGGAAGGAGTGGAGAAACTGCTAGGTTTGGTGAATTTTATTGGACGTTGTGTTCGTGAGTCATGTATTAATGAGTGCGTTTGTTGTAGTGCAAGTGGTAAACCTACACAAATGATGACTTACAGCTGCGGGATGATGCAAGCTGACTTTCAGGACAGCAGTTTTCAGTTTGGCACGGTCCCAAGACGGTAGGGAAATAGGTTAAAAGGAAACTCATAGAGTCCAGCCTATTCCGCTGCCTGCCAACGCGAGGCTCGCCGGTTCGAATCCCTGTGTTACCTCCGGCTTGGTCGGGCGCCCCTACGGACACAATTGGCCGTGTCTGCGGGTGGGAAGCCGGATGTGGGTATGTGTCGTGGTCGCCGTATTAGCGCCTCCTCTGGTCGGTCGGGGCGCCTGTTCTGGGAGGATGAGAAACGGGGGGATAGCGTGATCCTCCCACGCGCTGCGTCCCCCTGGTGAAACTCCTCACTGCCAGGTGAAAAGAAGCGGCCGGCAACTCCACATGTATCGGGAGGAGGCATGTGGTAGTCTGCAGCCCTCCCTGGATGGGCAGAGGGGGTGGAGCAGCGACCGGGACGGCTCAGAAGAGTGGGGATAATTGGCCAAGTACAATTGGGGGGGAAAAGGGGGGGGGGAATCCTAATAAAAAAAATTTAGATAAAGGAAATAATCATGATTTTCAACATTATCTAACTCTCTATATATTTACTTTTTCTGTTTGGGAATTTTTTCTCCCCTCTTTTTCTCCCCAATTGTACCTGGCCAATCACCCCGCTCTCCGAGCCGTCCCAGTCGCTGCCCCACCCCTTCTGCCGATCCGGAGAGGGCTGCAGACTACCACATGCTTCGTCCGATACATGTGGAGTCGCCAGCTGCTTCTTTTCACCTGACAGTGAGGAATTTCGCCAGGGGGACGTAGCGCGTGGGAGGATCACGTTATTCCCCCCAGCCCCTGAAAAGGTGCCCCGACTGACCAGAGGAGGCGCTAGTGCAGCGAGCAGGACACAGCTTCCCACCTGCAGACACGGCCAATTGTGTCTGTAGGGACGCCCGACCAAGCCGGAGGTAAGACGGGGATTTGAACCGGTGATCCCCATTAGCAGCCATAATACTGAACAGTTTTCTGTGTGTCTCTGAAACTCTTCTGAACCATGTCTGGGTCGGTCGACACACAGCTGTATAACGTGGCGCTGTGTTCACATCTTCTTATACAGCTGCATGCGGTGTTGCATTTTCCTCAGTGCAGCTTTGGTGCCATGCACGTGGCAGGATGGGGTGCAGCTGAGAGGACGGAGTCCGAGAGCGTTGCATCTGCCCGCAGGCTCATTGAGTTTTGCATTCGACCCCTGGCGTCCTGTCAGAGGACACGGTCACAGTCAATTTACTGTTCCCTGGTGAGTTTCCCAATATCATCGCTGAGGTTGGCGTTTCGGGGTGGATCAGGACGTTGTGTTATATAATGAAACTCAATACTGCCTTCACATGGTGTCGAGTGATGACTTTGACTTAGATGCTCGGTGGATTACAGATTGTTTTTGCCCTTGGTTGTTTTTTTTTTATATACATTATTCAAAACGCTATTGTCATAATTTCATACGTCAGATCTCTTGTGCTTCCCATCGGACAGTGGGAGATTTTAAAGAGGTTTTTTGAATTGGTTTGCAGTGTAAGTGAGTGAAAGCTGCCTTGCTGCAGATTAAGGAAGATGGTGCGATATTAGGCCTTCAGATTTTACGGCTGTGTGCAGAAAAATCCATTTATGATTTCACAAAGCAGACAGTTGAGTCATCACAAGAAACAAGAGATTTTCAGCAGTGCAGAGCTTGGCAGCATCTGTCAGTCAGTCAGTCAGTTGTGTGTCTCAAGGCGATGCTTTCTGTGTTAGTTTTTGTTGATGGTGGTGTATGTCAGTACTCGACTACCTGATAGCAAAACACTTGCCTCCGCCGTACCTGAGCACGTTGATGATCCTTGCATGGACAGTCAAATTTCAGAAACTTCCTGTTGATTCTCTCAAAGCGGTCTCAGTGTTTTGCGAGTGAGTGACTCAGGGGCTTGTTTTTCTGCCCCCCCCCCCGTGTGTTTTCAGTGGCGACAGTAAGGCTTTCACAATATAGGGAACTATTACCCAATGGGGTAGGTAGTAAAGATGCACAGCAACCAATGGTGGGGTGGAAAACATTACAACCAATGGGGTAAGGGGCTTTAAATGCCCAGGGCACTGTTGAAGTAGCCTACATTTAGAATATAACAAGGTAGTGTCAAATGGGGTCATTTATGTAAATCATATAGCGGGGTGGTGTTGGGGCACAGTTGGAAGGGCAGGCAGTTAAAATATAAAATATAAAAAAATACGACATCTAATAAATGTCACATGTGTGTCATCTAATGGGGAAGGGGGAGAGAATAATAAAAGACACTTGTAATTCCAAAGAAGATATTTTTTCCGGTGTCTACGGCGGGTGGCCAATTCGTTTCTGCTATTCCAGGCAGACATATCAGGTTTGCAAGTAATATATTATTATTATTATTGCAAATAATATCTATTGATATTCCGCTGCTCATTTGTTGAGCACTTTTATCAACACCATTGGTGGTTTCCAACACCCCCCCCCCCCAATATATATATATATATATATATGTATGTATGTATGTATGGTGTGTTTGGGATTAATAAGATAAGATGCTTTGTCATTGTAGCTCGCACAACTTTATTTCCAGTGGCAACAGTTCTTAAAAGCAGGTCAGTGACATGACAAAGTGACAAAAACATGACACGGTGACAAGTACAATGCCCCAACGATACAATACAAATCACAAACGATATGGATGGAAATAAGAATCACGAGGCAGTTTAACGAAGATGGCAGTCTCAGACAGTCGAAGCAGGAGGTGCTTTGATGATTTGGCCTCCCCTTCACTCCTCCTTGAAACACTGCTTTCTTTATCAGGCAGACATTTTGCAAAGGTACCCATTTTCTCCTTTTCACTCTCACCAGCCCTTTGTGTCATGATTTTATTTATTTTGATATGCTCTATTGATCCCCATCGGGAACTTATGCTCTGCATTTAACCCATCCTAGCTGTGTAGCTAGGAGCAGTGGGCAGCCGCCGTGCAGCACCCGGGGACCAACTCCAGTTCGCCTTGACATGCCTCTGTCAGGGGCGTAGACAGGAGTCTTAACCCTAACATGCGTGTCTTTTTTGATGGCGGGGGAAATCCACAGGGAGGATCTGAGATGACTCCCAAGGTTGCACAACTCCGGGGTTCGAACCCAGGACCTTCTTGCTGTGAGGCGACAGCACTAACCACTGGGCCACCATGCCGCCAATTTATCCCTCTGCGTAGAATCTATGCCGTAGGTACGGCGTTTGTACGGCCTAGCGGCATAGGCTGCGCCGCAGCCTGATGTGCTCCTCCCCAGAAACGTAACTACACGTCACTGCGAGGCTGACCGCAACAACTGTGATTGGTCCTCTTGGTAGCGTCGCATTTCCTCCTATGCATTTCTTGGTTCATGTCTCTCAGTGGCCTGTCAAGCACAGCAAATTCCCCCTCAATCTGCCTCTATCGGTTCAATGGTTGTGCACTCCGTCTCCTCCGAGTTTTAGTAAATTAACCGTCGCTCAACATTTATTAGCTCCAACTCCAACGTGACCCCCGCTCAGTTTCAGTTGCCGCTGTTTGAAGTACGTGAAGATACCGAAACTTCTACTGAAACTTAACACAGTGGCAACTTTCCCGCCAACTAGCCTTTTGGCGGTGTAATTGCAGAGCGAAGCAGACACACCAGTGCACAAGCATGAAGGCTCACAACAGCGTAGGCCACTTGCGTAGGCTACTGCGTTGGCTGTGCATAGAGTCTACACAAAAGGATAAATCAAGCTGTACTCTACAAACCCATTTTTGGAGGCTACACAGGGGAAGTGAAACACAGGTTTTCAGTATATGATGGTTTTGATACACCTGTTTAGTTCATAAGAAGATTAATGCACTCCTCCTGGCCGTCAGTCTCTGTGGGTTCTGGTGGAAATCCTGTGTCAGGCCGCTGGGCATGTGGCTTTGCTTCGCTTGACATTTTCACTTCTCATTAAGACTAGGCGGAAGTAGAAACAGACACGGCTCTTAAGTTTTGACTTCCTGGTACTAGCGGTGGCTGGCCAGTACAGGGCACTGGGGCGCCGCCCCCTTAAAACATCAAGAGATGAAAATCTACTTAAACATGTTAAATATAATTTAGTTGTGTAATGCAAATAGTTATGAAATAAGTGTTTTTCAGTCTGTGAGCGCCTGTCAGCAGCATTAAATATTGGTTCAAATGGTATTTGGTTGATTTCTGTCTGAACACATATACTTTCTGGGTGAGGGGCGCCGGCCAAACGATACCTTATGTAAGCCCTCAAACTTTTGGCGAGCAGGTGACCTGAGGCTGCTGTCTCATTTGGTTTCTTCAGATTTTCCATGGGGCGCAGGTCTGTGCGCCCCACATACTCCCATTTTTATTGGCAGCGAATTGGTATTGTTTGAATGTATTTTGATCTAATGTGATTGGACAGTTCTCGTGGCTGTCAATCATGTTCACACCCACCATGACGCCTCGTCTCCACTGTCAATCATCCACCGTCTACGAACCCTGATAAAATCTATAGGCTACATTGGCCTTCTTAATAACTCTGTGACTGTGTGGACATTAAAGCAGCTGTCAGGTGTGCTGCACCAAGGTAAATTGCGCCCCCCCCCCCCCCAAATTTTTTTGTTAACACCAGCCACCACTGCCTGGTACACTGGAAAAATCCCGTCGCTCTGGCTAACTCGTCACAATAAGCAGTTTATTTTAAGGCTCTCCCATGGTGTGGAAACCTGTTCCTTGTAATCGGTCTCGGTCTCTCGTCTGTTTTAGAGGAGGGAAGGATGTGTTTGAGTTTCGGGCGACGGGGCATTGCTGCGGGCATTATGCAACAGGTCCTCCATGGAAACAAGCTTCAGTGAGCATGCCATTTGCAAGTAAGATGCATTGGTAGCGAGACGTGATCTCTGTAGTGGTGTCAGTTGTATGTCGAATACAGTATCACAATTTCCTGTTGGTTAATTACTGGAAGCACTGCATGCGAGTACAGCTTTCTTCCTGGATTTGAATTATTTTTTGTCGCAGCGGTCTGCAAGTTTTCTTGAGCACTGCCTCCATGCTGCTGGATGAGGACTCGAAACATCTGAGTCAGTGCATTTGGTAGTTATATTTTTGTTTGCGTGGGTGAGCAGGAACTAATGTGTGACCCATCAGGCATCATGAGACTACATAAGCTTAATGCAAAGATGACGGTGACACATGAACTTGGAACTTCTTTTTTTTTATACCATGTTCAGTATGTCCCCTTAAATTATTCTATGGTGTTACTGATTTAAAGCTTTTCCTTTCCTAGTACTTGACTCTTTTAAATGTTGTGAATATTTCTACTGTGCGTAATTTCCCGTTCAGGCATCAAACTCAGGGCGGTTGATGCAGATTCAATTTTGTTGTACTTGTGCGAAGGTTGTTTTTTAGGGAGTTGTTCCTTATCTGATGTGAGGGTTGAAGGACAGGATGTTGTGTTGCTGTAAAGCCCCTTGAGGCAAATTTGTTATTCGTGATATTGGGCTGTACAAATAAAATTGACTTGAATTGAACTGAATATTCACTTAGGTGAATTTTCCATGAACAAAACAAACGACTACAACTACTTAAAGTAGAGCTTTGTGTAAGAGGTAAACATTCATTCATTCATTCATCATCAGCCGCTTCTGTGGGGTCGGGTCGTGGTGGCAGCAAGCTAAGTAGGGCACTCCAGACGTCCCTCTCCCCAGCAACGCCCTCCAGCTCCTCCTGGGAGATCCCAAGGCATTCCCAGGCCAGATTGGACATGTGGTCCCTCCCGTGAGTTCTGGGTCTACCCCGGGGTCTCCTCCCAGTTGGCCGAGCCCGGTAAACCTCCAAAGGAAGGCACCCAGGAGGCATCTTAATCAGATGCCTGAACCACCTCAACTGGCTCCTTTCGATGTGAAGGAGCAGCGGCTCTACCCCGAGCTCCTTCCAGATGTCCAAGCTCCTCACCCTATCTCTAAGGCTGAGCCCAGACACCCTACGGAGGAAACTCCTTTCAGCTG
>NC_079218.1:9475992-9627214 GCF_029633865.1 Lampris incognitus
TTGAGCATCTGTGAGATGTGCTGGACCAAGAAGCCCAATCCACCTTGCAACTTACAGGACTTAAAGGATCTGCTGCTAATGTTCTTGTACCAGATACCACAGGACACTTTCAGGGGTCTTGCAGAGTCCATGCCTCGTTGGTCAGTGCAGTTTTCACGGCACACGGAGGACCAATAGCACATTAGGCGGGTGATCATATTGTTTTGGCTGATAATTGTATATCAGCGTCCTTCACTACTTAGCTGTGACCTTTTATTGATTGGTAAAACTCTAAATCAAGGAGAGACGATGTCCATACAAGGTGTGTGTGTGTGTGTGTGTGTGTGTGTGTGTGTGTGTGTGTGTGTGTGTGCGCGCCCTTGCCTTGTTAAGCAGAAGCACTAATGCCCTGATGGTTCAAACGGTGCCTGCTGTCAGCTTGCTAAAGAAAAAATGGGTTCTATTTTGGCTCTTGTCTCTGTCTCCCTTGTCAGTGTTTACATGGTGTTGATCAATAGAAATGCCTTAAAATAAGCTTGTAAAACTAACACTGAGGCCAGTCTCATTATCTGCCAGGCTTCCTATCAGTGTACATTTGTATGAGAGCAGGATGCTTGTCAACGCTATTGCCATCTCAGAGTCACTGTGGTTTGTCAGATTGGAACCGGTCACAATGAACATGACTGTGAGAGCAGGTTTAAGACGGGAGAAAAAGAAAACAAGGCATCACCATTCACCCCAGGAGAGATCAGTCAGCCCTAGAGATCTTCCCAGAGACTCTTGAGCCTATTTGAAATGAGATTCCCTTAATAAAGTCCCAATTTACTCACTCTCACCTTTTCCCATTTCCTTTACTCATATGTTTTGTGTATCTACATCTGTTGGGTGAGGGAAGCAATCTCATCATCTCCCATCTCATCATCAGTTGCTTCTCTGGGGTTGGGCTGCGGTGCCAGAAAGCTAAGCAGGGCATTCCAGACGTCCCTCTCCCCGGCAATGCCCTCCAGGTCCTCCTGGGACATCCCAAGGCGTTCCCAGGCCAGATTGGACATGTAATTCCTCCAGCGAGTTCTGGGTTTACCCCAGGATCTCCTCCCAGTTGGACGTGTCTGGAAAACCTCCAAAGGAAGGCACCCAGGAGGCATTGTAATCAGATTCCCGAGCCATCTCAACTTGCTCCTTTTGATGCGAAGGAACAGTGGCTCTACTTCAAGCTCCCTCTGGATTGCCGAGCTCCTCATCCTATCTATAAGGCTGAGCCCAGACACCCTACGGAGGAAACTCATTTCAGCCGCTTGTATCCACGATCTCACCCTTTCGGTAACTACCCAAAGCTCATGACCATGGGTGAGATTTGGAATGAAGGTTGACTGGTAAATTGACAGCCTTGTGTTCCGGCTCAGCTCCCTCTTCACCACAACGGTCCGGTATAATGTCCTCATTACTGCTGATGCTGCACCAATCTGCCTGTCAATCTCCCGCTCCATCCTACCCTCACTCGTGAACAAGACCCCAGATACTTGAACTCCTTCACTTGAGGCGACAACTCATCCCCACCTGGAGGGAGCAATCCACCATTTTCTGGTGGAGAACCATGGCCTCAGTCTTGGAGGTGCTGACTCTCATCCTGGCCATTTCATACTCAGCTGCAAACTGCCCCAGTGCGCGCTGGAGGTAACGTACTGTTGAAGCCAACAAAACCACATCATCTGAGCAGAGATGCAATTCTGAGGTTCTCAAAATGGACACAACTCCTCACCTTGGCTGCGCCTTGAGATCCTGTCCATGAATGTCACGAAATAGAATCGGAGACAAGGGACAATCTCGGTGGAGTCCGACACCCACTGAAAATGTGTTTGACTTTGTGCTGAGAATACAGACACAGCTCTCACTTTGAATTTACAAGGACCGGATGTCTTGTAGCAACTGCCCCGTTACCCCATACTCCCGCAGTCCCCCCCACCCCCACCCATAGAGTGCCCCGGGAAGCGATCACTTTTTATATTTTGTCTTATAGAGTGACTTGTGAAATGTTGAGCTTTCCACTTTGCCGTGGGCCCTATTCAAATGAATCCCCTCAACTCTGAACGGTATTTCATTTGAATGCTGTTCCTTCCTCCAGCTCACCTCCATTACTCAACTTGTACAAATACAGCCGCCGCGTGTTTTTGTTTTGTCTTCTTATGCGTGGAGGTTTGCACAGAGAAGCTGTAGCCTTAATGACTGGTGAAAAGGATTACTTATGCTATTAACAAAACTTTGTTGGTGTTCAAGACTTCAGTAATCAAAAGGAGAAGTTCTAAAAGGACATGTCATTCATTTTACATTGTATTAAAGCGGCAGTCTTGAAGATTTCAATTGTCCGTTAGATTACTATATTTCACTAGTTGACCACCTTGGATGCTTCTCTCTGGTTGGTTCCTCCAGAGAGGAAGTTCCACCTTATCCTCTCCGGTGGACCAACCACTGCCGACTGAAGTGAAATGTGTCAGTTTCTATCATGGTTCGTATGGCAGCTTGAAGCTTTAGAAAGTGTTACACCATTTTTAAAAAATGAAAACACTTACTTCTGAGGCTATTGTTTTACCACAGTCAGTGATAGATTGTAATGAAATGGACATTCACTTATATGACAAATTTCAACAGTTTGAAAAACCTCCTTAGTGCTGACATAAGTAGTCGATCAACCGATGACTCGAAAGAAAGAAAATCGATCAATTTTATTTTTGGTAATTATTTATGAAGTGAAAATACCATATATTTGCTGGTTTCAGCATCACAAATGCTAAGATTTAGATATTTCTCCCATTTATGTCAATATAAAACAAATACCTTTGGGAGGTTTTGGATGCTGGAAGAGAAGACACTGCTTTTGGCTCTGGGAGCTTGTAATGGACATTTGTCATTGCTTTTGACATTTAATAAGGACTAAATAAATCCATTAATAGCAAAAAATAACCAATATATTAAAAGATAATGAAAATAAAAGCCATTAATAACACCGTTTACAGCAAACTTGCAGCAGCCTCATAACGTTGTGCTCCTCACCCGCTCTGTATTCCTTCAAAATAAGATCACTAGTCCATGTGCTAAAGAAGCGTATTTGTATTTTAACTAAGAGTTTACGCCAGCTAGTACAGCAGAATAAATTCGAAACAGTTTCCACATCTCTTTTTAGGTTTATATTGATTCTTTGTTGTTGCTGTAGGTTTTCATAGACTCATTTATATTAATTCTAGTTCTCTGCTCCTCTGCATCTTTGGTAAGCTAGATAAAGTTATGATAATGTAAAAACTAGATGTAAATGCCACAAACAGGTCTGCCCATGACGTTCCCCTGGGCTAACGGGGTGGAATTAACAGGGCAATTGTACTCGCAGGTTACCTGAGTGCACACCTGTTATTTTCCTGCACGTTTGGGTACACCGTACACAAATGCAAATTTACATCTTCCCTGTTCACAAACATGGGGACAAGTGAGGGTGGGGTGACTATAGGCACATAGAAAGAATGCTCCTCATGATTCAGGGGAAGTAATAGCTTTTTAATAGTACTGTTAGTAGTAGAGATGGGAGTGGGTAGTGCATGTGGTTACTATTGTTGCCATGTTGTGTTTTTGTGTGCATGGAAGATTCTCAATTTGAATTATGGATGTGCTCTTTGTGTGTGCTTGTTTGTGCATGTGCGTGCACATACTGTGTGTGTGTGTGTGTGTGTGTGTGTGTGTGTGTGTGTGTGTGTGTGTGGTGTGTGTGTGTGTACGAGTGCATGCATGCATGCATCTATCTGTATATGCACAGCTATAGGGCCTGTGTGGGACAGTAGTTGTGCTAATCTAGAGAAGCAGTGGCTTGTACCTGACCAGTCTGCGCCTTGGAGATTTAAGCCAGCTAATTACAATATACAGTGGCAGGCTGCCATGGTAACATTGCGTTGGGGAGGGATTGCTGTTCACGTGTGCGTGGATGTGGAGCCACAGTGGCCTTTATCTCTCTCTTCCTTCAGGCATATGGCGTGTGAAGATATGCAGCTGTGGTGGAGGTGTCTTTATTTTCAAAGTAAAAGGACAATATTGCTACCCGAGGCCCTCCGTTTTTTACCAGACTGCTCTCTGGACATGTGAGCACAGTCCAGTTGTGTTTTTTTGTTGTTGTTGTTGAGTGGGTGATGGGTACACGTCTTAATCAGATGTGTCTCAATATGCTTGCAAATGAATGTGCTCACAGTGTGAGACAGTGAGACTGACATAATAGGTCTGCCTACCTAACATGAGTCACATGATTCAGGTCTCAATTTCTGACTGCCAATCATCACAATCTCACATTAACAAATGGCCCCTTTGCTGAGCGCTCTCTCCCTCTCTCTCTCTCGCTCTCTCTCTCTCTCTCTCTTTATTGGCATGAACAAAACATATGTTGTTGCTAAAGCAGTTTGCAGAAGATTAAAACATTACATCACGTATTGACTACACATTAAATTCACATTACATCACATATTAAATACATAGGTGTCATCACATAAGCAGGTTCCATATTTCTGCCTACTGAAGCAGTCAGTTTTTTTTATTGCCATACAGTACAGTGCAATAAATGTTGTACAGTTTAATGCAGTTACTTAATAGCATATAATTTTGGTGATCTTATAGTGGTTGTGAGTCCCGCAGGCTGTGGCAGGCAGATATGTATTTAGCTGCCAGAGGAGCTTTGTTCCTTCACCCAGGAGAACTGCCAGTTTCTCTGGGCTTAACAGTAGGAAGTTTGGTGTTTTCTGGCTATTTCCCCGAAGTGGCAGTCTCTTACTGAAGAGAACTTCTCACAGTGGAGGAGGAAGTGCGTCTCTGTTTCTCCCTCCCCTGTCGAGCAGTGACCACATATATGCTCCTCTCTGGGTGGCCATGTTTGTCTGTGTCTTCCTGTTTCTATAGCCAATTGGTGGTCACTGAGCCTGTATTTGGTCAGGATCCGTCTCTGCTTCGTATCTCTGACAGAGTGGAGATACTCGGCCAATCTATATTCTCTTTAGGGTGAAATAACAGTTTAGTCTACTTTGGGTTTCAGTTTCATTTCTCCAATGTTCCAAATATAGATCTTTTGACTGATTCATAATTTGTTTTATTTTGCTGTGTTTTGAGGCGGTGCTGACGGGAGCCTGGTTGGTTAGCTTCACCATCAGCTGACTGAGGGGACTGTTTTCAGGGTTCAGCGCTTGGGTTTTTAATGCCCTTGAATGGAAGGGTGTCTTTTGGGCTTGAATTTAGATGCATCCAAAATGTTATGGCCCGTTTTTGGATGTTTAACAGTAATGGGAAACGCCCCAGTTCTGCTCGGCAGGCGTTATTTGGTGTCTTCCTTTGAACATTTAAAAATTTTCTGCAGAATTCAGTGTGAAGGGCCTCTCTCTCTCTCTCTCTCTCTCTCTCTCTCTCTCTCTCTCTCTCTCTCTCTCCTCTCTCTCTCTCTCTCTCTCTCTCTCTCTCTCTCTCTCTCTCTCTCTCTCTCTCTCTCTCTCTCTCTCTCTCTCTCTCTCTCTCTCTCTCTCTCTCTCCTCTCTCTCTCTCTTACTGATCTTTTTGGACCCCAGTAGCTCATTGACCTTTAAAAGTATGCCAAGCCCATTCCTCCGCTTGGAGTGCTTAGCTCTTCAGCTCTCTTTGCTGAGGCCGGTTATCGTCTTGATCAGAGACCTGAACAGGGAGGGAGAAAAAAAGAGAAAAACTCAACAAAGACCGACCCTCGGTTTATCCAGATGAATCACAATGCCTATTGAGATGGCAGCTGCTGCTTGAACACTGGCTTAGCTAGCATCACTAAGCATCGCTGTAGCATCAGGCAGGTTGTTAGCAAGGAGTCAGTCCTCTGTGTGGGAATGGAGGGATGTGCAGGACTCTGACCTGTAATGGAAAATGTTGTGTCTAAATTTGTTGGAAGTGTGCTCCAGTCAACCTCCTTTGTATTTTGTCTTAAAACAGAATGTCCATCACAAGGAATGGACTTGCTCACAAGAAAGAGGACATGTTTCAATGTTAAAGATATGTTTTGAGTACAATGTAGGGTACATTTAGTTGTTCCGGAGTTAATGAGTACTGAAAATGTCTTGTCTGTTAGAAATTCAGTTCAACATCGACGTAAATTCTCTTCGCTTAACCCCGACATGACTCATTTGTTAGAATTGTAGGGTTAAACACAAACGCCATTAACGTCAGTCGGTCGTGCGTTTGTCTGTTGCGTGGCATTTGTTTTAATAGTTGTGTTGATATTCCCCCCTGATGTGCATTCTTTCACATCATACATAGGTGTGCTGGCCTTGTAAAATGGGATTTACTGCTGTCAAGGCTGCGAGCTGCCACATCCTGGATTCATGTAAAATTCATGTCTGGATTATTTTTCAAAGCATTAAGCTGTAAAAAGGCTTTTGGCTTGAATGCACCAGTGCTTACGTCTTCAATGTCCTCTAACATATGGATTCTTTAATCACGTGGTATAACGTGGCTGACGGACCGAAGAACCCCTTCAGGTGTGGCCTGCAAGCCAGTCAGGATCTTTGTCAACCACAATGAAGACCTTTAACAGAATTTTTAATGGCCACCAGAGGAATAATGGGTATGAGGTGGGCCTGCACACCCTGTTAACTCAGTCAAAAAAAAAAAAAAGAAGAAAGAAAGAAAAACCTTGAAGAAAGAGAAAAGTGGGGCTGACAAGTTCAAATCATGTTTCTTTTGCATCGTATTTACACAAAAGCGCCAAACCGAAAGTTGGTAATAGCGCACAAGAAACAAGGCAAGATGTCCAAAAATAGAAAACAAAGGTTTCAATCACGAGACTTTCCTCGCTGCTAGAGAAAAAGAAATAGAGAAAAATAGAAAACCTAACCATTGCAACAGTGATTCTAGAGCCATGTTATGATTTTCTCTGTGTGTGTGTGTGTGTGTGTGTGTGTGTGTGTGTGTGTGTGTGTGTGTGTGTGTGTGTGTGTGTGGTGTATCCGGGAAGTTTTTTTCAGATGTATTGGACCCAACCCTGATCCATGCTCGTCCCTCTTTCTCTTTGTTTGGGAGGCAACCGTAATCTTGGTCCCATCTATAATTCTTGCAGTTTAATGTTACTCTGTTTATCTATACATTGCAGAATGGGCCATAAGCTTGTTTTACAGTCAACTGGAAAATTTAAACCAGGCTGTAATAATTTTAATCAAATTTGGATTATTAAAGGGGTTGCTGGCTCCTGCTTCCAGAGTGCTTTGTAGAGGTAACATGAGGCATCTATAAGATGACATTTTACATTTACTCATTTAGCAGATGCTTTTATCCAGAATGACTTGCAAGATGGTCAGCAATTAGCAGATGCATTTGAGTGTTACCATAAAGCACTACGTAGTAATCATATCATAGCAGTACTATATGAAGTAGTGGTAGTAGTACATTGACTACATAGTAGTCACAGCATAGCCAAGAATGCATGTCATCCATCCAGCCATCCATTATCCAAACTGCTTGTCCTACGTAGGGTCGCGGGGATGCTGGAGCCTATCCCAGTCATTGGGCAGCAGGTGGGGAGACACCCTGGACAGGCCACCAGTCCATCATAGGGCCGACCCACACACACATTCACAACTAGGGACAATTTAGTATGGCCGATTCACCTGGCCTACGTCTTTGGACTGTGGGAGGAACAGGAGCGCCCAGAATGCATGTCATATCAAGTGTATTTAGTGTAAGCTGTAGATCTTCAATAGGGAGTGAAAGTAGATTCACATAACAAACTGGATGGACAGTGCCACACACATATCAGTAACACAGACATAGTCAAGAATGCATATTGTGTCAATTGCTGGTTGAAGATTGGCTTAGTATTAACAATTGATACCAGTAATAATGGTGTCTTAAGTAATGGCACATTTAATTGAAATAAGCACAGTTTTTTTTGGTAGAGATGTGTGTTGAACCCTGCTATATGTACACCCCTCTATCTGCCACGAGAGGTAACGGTAGTTGTTACGGCTGTCTACATCCCACCGGATGCTAAAGTTAGCACAGCTCTCACCCATCTACACAATACTTTAAATATAAAAATTAAAAATATAAATATAAACAGCATGCTTATCCCAATGGCATTCATATCATAGCCGGTGACTTTAAACAAGCATGCTTTAAGAGAATGCTTCCTAGTTTCATCCAAAATGGGAAGTGTTCTACTAGGGGAAAAAACACACTCGCCATGCCTATTCCAACATTAATTATGCATATAGAGCCGCACCTCTCCCACACCTAAGCTGGTCAGATCAGCTCTCATTGCTTCTTATCCCTGCATACACTCAGCTTAGGTGGAAAACAAAGCCAAATACAAGGACCAGATACAAGGACCATAAAAACTTGGCCTGAGGGAGCACTCTCTCAGCTACAAGACTGCTCTGCACAAACAGAATGGAATATATTCGAACATCAGGACTTGAGGAAATGCACAGAAACTTTGTATTGTTGTACATCAAAAGCTGCTGACAATGTGACTATTGACAAACGGATCCAGGTCTTTCCCAACCAGAAACCCTGGATGACAAGTGAATTTCAGACATTTCTCAGAGACTGAACACTGCCTTCAGGTCAGGTGATAGGGCCCAGTACAGTGCTTCTAGAGCTGACCTAAGGAGAGGCATCAAAGTCGCCAAGGAGGCCTACAAGAGAAAAACGAGGACCATCTCACAGACACCCATGGTGGGTGTGGCGGGGAATATAGCACATCACAAACGACAAGGGTAACAACCCTGTGACCGTCAACGCCGATGCCTCGCTGGCAGTGGAAGTAACCATCTCTTTGCGTGCTTTGAGGTAAAAAGGCCTTACAGAGATTCATTGCCTCCTCCAGCCCCCGGCACCTGCACACTCACTCTGCAGGAACATGAAGTGAGACGTGTGCTCAGGTCGATGAACCCAAAGAAGGCCGCTGGTCCTGATGGACTTTCCAGGAAGGTACTTAAAGCATGTGCTGGCCAGGTCTCAGGGGTCTTCACTAAGATCTTTAATCTTTCCCTAACACAAGCCATCGGGCCAACATGTCTAAAGTCAGTCATCATCATCCTTGTCCCCAAAAAGCCAGTCATCAACAATCTAAATGTCTTTAGACAGATTGTACTCACTTCCGTAGTCATGAAGTGTTTTGAGAGACTGGTCTCACAGCACATCAAAGTCAGCCTCCCTCCCTCCTTCGACCCACATCAGTTTGCTTGGAGATCGGTTGGGTCTACTGAAGATGCCATCACCACAGCTCTTCACGCCATGCTGAGTCACTTAAAACACCGGGGGGAACTATGTAAGGATGTTCTTCATAGACTATAGCCCAGCATTCAATACAATCATTCCAGACATACTAGTCAGCAAACTGTCTGACGTAAATCTCCCCCTTCCCACCTGCACATGGATAAAGGACTTCGTCACTAACCACCCACAAATTGTTAAGCTTGGCCCCTACTTTTCCTACACCCTCACACTCAGTACTGCCTCTCCACAAGGCTGTGTGCTGATTCCATTACACTGTGCTCTATACATCTGTGACCGCACTCCAACCAATCCACTAACACCATCATTAAATTCGCGGGTGACACCACCTCTGTGGTCGGATTTGTCATAGGAGGAAACGAATTGGCCCTAACTCCTGTGAACCCACTTGGCTGAAGACCTCTCCTGGTCGGCTGAAACCACAGCAGCTGTTTAGAAGGCACGACAGCGACTACCCTTCCTGTGAGTGCTTGGGAAAAATAGGCTAGAAGGAAAGCTGCTGGTGGCCTTCTACCACTACTCTATCAAGATAGCACTGGCGTATTGCAGCTCAGCATGGTACGCCGATTGCTCGGCAGCAGACAGGAGAGCTCTTCGGAGGGTCGTCAACGCCACACAGAAAATCATCGGCTGCCCTCTGCCCTCCCTGGAAGACATTTCCAGCTCCGCTGAGCCAAAAACATTTTAAAAGATTCTTCTCGTCCTGGGCACCACCTGTTTGACCCGATGCCCTCTGACACGCACTACAGAACCATCAAAATATGGACCACCAGATTTAACAACAGTTTCTTTCCCTGGCCACAAGCACACTGAACTCCAATAAGCACTGAGTTGACCCCTCATGTGCAATATGTTGACCGTCTTTCGAGGCCAAACCGATCCTTCATATCGTTGCAATTATTTACATACCAGTGCAATAATTACATTTATTCTTATTAGAATTCTTCTTATTATCTTATTCATTATTTTAGAACCTCCTTTGTTGGCTGTGATTGTTTTTGTTCCGTTTGTTTCCCTGTGTCTTTAATGCACCGATGAGGAGCAGCGCTCTTAATTTCATTGTATTCTGCTTTTTCTGCTTCTTCTTCTGCTGCTGCTTCTTCTTCTTCTTCTACCACTACTACTACTACTACTACTATTCAGAAATTATTCTAAGCCAAGTTAAGCAAGGCAGGAAATTCTGAAAATCAACAAATCATCAAAACATGAACTCACTTGTTTGTGAATGAGGCTAGATGGGTTTCTGAGTGTGTGTATTGATCGGCGCCTGAGCTTAATTGATCACGCTGCAGGGTATCTCCTGCAGGAAGTCGCTCTGGCTAGTGTGTGTGTGTGTGTGTGTGTGTGTGTGTGTGTGTGTGTGTGTGTGTGTGTGTGTGTGCAGTGTGCAGAGCTCAAGTTAAGCACACAGTCTGTTGCTTTACATCTGCCTCTCTTTGCCAGCAGGCTCACACACAGTCAGGCGTTCAGCCCGCTGTTACCTTGAGAGTCTCTTTTAAAAATAGCAAATTGAATCGCATATGCATCACATTGCATCCACAAAAGCCCGGTCATACTTGAACATGACTTGGAAGAGACATCTTTATTGGTTGTGTTAACTTCTGCATATGAACGGGAACACGATACTAACCTAAGACCCCCCCCCCCCTCATCCACCCAACTCCATTTTCCTTTATTAATTGAAAACACTCTGTCGGGTAGGCTTCAAATCATGTAACGCGGGCAGTGAGTCTGTCCTCAGAGCCCCGTTCTTCACCTCCAGCTGATGCCGACCTGTAGTTTGTGTTGATCAGTGGAACAGCAGACCCAGGCCCTAAAGGGAGACCTTCATAAAGCCCCTTGATTTCCCCCGTGTTGCCCTCTGATTGACGGCAGGGAGGGGGCAAAAGTGCTGCACGAAAACGACCGAACGCACACGCACACTTACACACACACACACACACACACACACACACAGTGACCACAGGTCAATCAAGACACAGCCTTTTACTCTCACAGTGTCACAGCTCCACAGGGCTGTAAAAGGTAAAAGGCCAGTAGCTCACAGGGCGACAGTGAAGGGTAAATCTGCTCAGTGATGCTACCTGACCCCCCCCCCCGCGCACACGGTAACACACACACCACTACCACCCCTACCTCCTCTTTCATCTTATCTGAATCTGTTATTGCTGAGCCCCTTTTACATCTCAGTTAAGCGCACATCCTGAAAAAATAGTTGGGTGCAAGACAAAAGCTGCAAAACATGGAACAAAGGAGTGAGGTCTGCACAATGAAATGTTCCCCATACTTATTTTATTCATTAAAAAAAAAGTTTTTTTGGGGGGGGGGTTTTCACCCCCTTTTCTCCCCAAATGTATCCGGCCAATTTACCCCCCGATCCGGGGAGGGTTGCAGACTACCACATGCCTCCTTCAATACATGTTGAGTCGCCAGCCGCTTCTTTTCACCTGACAGTGAGGGGTTTCACCCCCGAATAGGTGTCCCGATCGACCAGAAGAGGCACTAGTGCGGCGACCGGGACACTTGCCCACATCCGGCTTCCCACCCACAGACACAGCAAATTGTGTCTGTAGGGACGCCCGACCAAGCCGGAGGTAACACGCAGGCCTCCAAATTAACTTTTTTCCTCAGTGTGCCACAACTGTCCCGAATTCTACTCTGTATTGTCCCGGATATAACCAACAGTGTCCCAAATTTTAATTCTTGTCGTCGTCCCCCCAGTTATGCAGAATGCATATAATTTGATCCTTTTTTGTCACTTAATCATCACACCATGGACTCTGGTCCACCATATAAGTTTAAAATACTTATTCTTTTATTAAACATATGAATATTAGTTTCAGGAGTTTCGGGAGTCGGCAGTATTGGGGCTTGCATCAGGGGGCTGTTTATTCAACCACCTCAGCATTTCTTTCTTCTTCTTCTTCTTTTTTTTTTTTATAAATTTTTTCTGATTTTCCCCTTTTTCTCCCAATTTAATGGCCAATCGATCCCTATTTTAATTCAAACACCCACCCTCGTACTGTATGCGTTCGCCAACTGCATCTCTCTGTCCGGCCGGCAGTCTCGAAGGATTCGCGACTCCAGGCCGAACCACTGCTTTTTCCGACGCACACAGACGCAGTCATGTGGCGAACACAAGCCGACTCCGCCCCCCTCCCGAAGACGGCGCTGCCAATTATCGCTGCTTCATCGAGTCCGGCCATAGTCGGATCTGACGAGACCGAGGCGCGAACCTCTGTCCCCAGTGGGCAACTGCATCGACACAAAGCCGATGCTTAGACCGCTACACCACCGCGGACTTCTTCTTCTTTTAACTGTCGTTGATGATGGTCTGTCGCTCTGGCTCTATGAATGCTGCATTAGGATTTTTTATGGTCCCCAGGACATCGTTAATTTCGAGCCCTGGTAACACGGGGATTTGAACCGGAGATCCCCATGTTGGCTGGCAACGGAATAGACCGCTATATCAGATGACGGATAGATCAAAATGATCTATCAGATCTGTCATCTGATAGATTGACGAATTGATAGAATAGATACTAGATTACAGAATAGATCCACGTTGCCCAGTAAAATCCGTGGGGGTGAGTCCACGGGGACTCACCAAGTATTGGGAGCATTTCAGTGTGTAGACCTCATTCCTTAGCTGTATGGACAGCAACACAGATGACGCAGAGTAATATTTCGTCAACCAGCTCACACACACACACACACACACACACACACACACACACACACACACACACACACACACACACACACACACACACACACACACACTCAACGATATCCCCATGGACTCACCAACATTCACAGCAGTTCCAGCCCTTCACGCTTCCTGTCTACTGTAGAGGGATTGGTGTTGGGATGAGGATGTGTGTGTGTGTGTGTGTGTGTGTGTGTGTGTGTGTGTGTGTGTGTGTGTGTGTGTGCTGCAGTCTTCTGTATGTGGAGGTAGTTTGTAACGTCGATGAGAAGGAAGTTTTCTAGGTGGCTTCAGCGGCGACTGGCTGCAGGGCATGATGTAATCCCTCCTGCCTAACAAAAAAGGTGCTGAGCAAGGCAGCGCAACTGTGATTTAATACTAACACTGCAGCAGCTGCTGCCGCTGTACTGCTTTTATATACACAACTTTTTCACAGTTCAGCCTCGGCTCTGTAGGACGAGTTGGTGGTGGAGCAGGTAGGAGGAAGAGTGTTAGGCAACTTTTCAATTTTTCTGCCAGTATGTTCTCAGGGGGGAGGTGGATTGTTGATGGTCTTTCTGCATCGACCTGCTGCACATGCATGCATCACCACACAACCTGCTGCACATGCATGCATCATCACATGACTTGCTGCACATGCATGCATCTCCACATGAGCTGTTCCGCATGCATGCATCACCACATGACCTGCTGCACATGCATGCAGCATCACATGACCTGCTGCACATGCATGTATCTTCACATGACCTGCAGCAAATGCATGCATCTTCACATGACCTGCTGCACATGCATGCATCTCCACATGAGTTGTTCCGCGTGCATGCATCACCACATGAGTTGTTCCGCGTGCATGCATCACCACACGACCTGCTGCACATGCATGCAACTTCACATGACCTGCTGCACGTGCATGCACCTTCACACGACCTGCTGCGCATGCATGTATCTTGACATGACCTGCAGCACATGCATGCATCTTCACACGACCTGCTGCACATGCATGCATCATCACATGACCTGCTGCACGTGCATGCATCTTCACATGAGCTGTTCTCCTGGGGGTTGAGACACGTCACTCCATTTTCCAGTCCAATCTATATTTTCAACAGGTGTAATTAAGTCACCTTTTTTTTGTCAGAAATGTGTGTATGTGTGTGTGTGAGAGAGAGAGAGAGAGAGAGAGAGAGAGAGAGAGAGAGAGAGAGAGAGAGAGAGAGAGAGAGAGAGAGAGAGAGAGAGAGAGAGAGAGAGAGAGAGAGAGACTTTTACTGTAAAAGAAAAAAAGATTATTTTGACATATTATCACTTGGTGGCGCAGTGGTTAGCACGGTCGCCTCACAGCAAGAAGGTCCTGGGTTCGAGCCCCGGGGTGGTCTAACTTTGGGGATCGACCCGGGCCGTCCTCTGTGTGGAGTTTGCATGTTCTCCACGTGTCTGCGTGGGTTTCCTCTGGGTGCTCCGGTTTCCTCCCACAGTCCAAAGACATGTAGGTCAGCTGAATCGGCCGTACCAAATTGTCCCTAGGTGTGAATATGTGTGTGTGTACGTCGGCAGGCCGCCCAATGACCGACCGCTGGGATAGGCTCCAGCAACCTGTGACCCTAGTTAGGATGAGTGGCTTGGATCATGGATGGATGGACAGATTATCACACTACTGTGCCGCCATCTTGTCTGAAAAAAACCCCCCCAAAACATTCAGTACATTCATTATGTGAATGTCCCTGCTCACCTTTGTCTTTAAAACACCCAGTACAGATTCTCAGTCATCAGTACACACACACAAACATGCTTGCACGCACACACCAAAACACACACACACACACACACACACACACACACACACACACACACACACACACACACAGTATTGGTTTATTCCTTCTCTGGTCAGTTGTCATAGTAATCAGTGTGTTACTCCTTGTGTCTTTGTGCGGATGTGGTGTAGTGCACTGGGTCGGGGAGAAAGAGAGGTAGCACTGTAATAACTACACACATGAAGCATTAGTTAAGTATTAGTAACTACTGAATTCATCATTTGTAAAGCATCTGTAAGGCACGACAGCACCGGTGGTCAGTGTGTGTGAACAGATGTTTTATTAATACTGCAGTTCATTAGTTCAGGTAGTTACTAGTAGTTGTTAGGTAAGTATTTTGTGTGACCTCATGTAAAGTGAGGGCTATCTCTGCCTTACAAAGCATTTACACATTAGTCTGAAAGGCCAGCAGTACCTCGAGACTCACAAAGTCTAAAGGATCATAAGAGCCTTTAGAAAGTATAAGTGCACGATTAACAAACTGTTTACATGTACGTTTGTACATGAATTAATCATGAATTGCAGCATTATTAAGTATTCATAAACGTCTGATAACACACTCACTAGCCAGCGGTGTCGTCTTGCTTTACAAATGCTTTACAAATGCTTTACAAATGATGACTTCAGCAGTTACTAATACTTAACTTCATTTGTGTAGCTATTATAAAGTGTTACCGAAAAAGAATGTGAGGCACTTGAGACGACTTCCATGTGTGTTTGCTGTGTCTCATGTCTGTCACTGGGTAATCCCTCATTGTCGTCACATCGCACACATACACACACCGACACACAGCGTTGTGACTGAAGCCGGTGGCGTTACATCGCGGCATCAGCAGGAGGAGGAGAAGAGAAGTTCTCTTTTCCGCCATCTTTCTTCAATCTCTTTTTGATGAAAACGACTACGTTTTTGTCAGATTCTCCCTTTAGCGTATGTGTCCATCAGTGTGTCTGTATTGCCGTGTGTGTGTGTGCATGCATGTATGTATTTGCATCATGTTGGATGTCCCTGTCAGTCCCCCCACGTAGCCTAGCATAGCGCTGAGCTGTGTGATGCACGTTATCACTGCCTTCACAACCGCTGCCCTCATTCCAGCTCTTCTGACAAAGGTGCAGCTTAATATTCCAAGTGGCGCTTAAAAATCGTTTCCTATTTACATGTAGTTGTATTTTTTTGTTGTTGTACGAAACAGCCTTTTACTTGGTGTGTGTTTCAATCCAGGTTTGCGCACAAAAACCGCCTCACAACGGCCGCTCTAGCTCGGGGTTTTTGTAATTTGATGCGGCCGGGGAGTGTCCGGGCTGTGACTCAGCTGCCCCGGGTGGGAGTCAGAAGGCTGTGCAGGATGCAGAGGTCAGCGTTATAACACTCATAGCCCTGAGCCAGCTGACTCCCCTGGCGGGCTTTAGGGAATAAGGGTAGTAAATCTTCTCTCCGGCTAAAAGGCTTTACGCTGCATCCATCCATTTAGGTTGTCAAATGGTTGCTTAACATCCAAAGCTAGTTAACACCCAGCGCTGTGAAGCGGGGGGGGGGGGACTTGGCACCGCCACGTCTGGGACTCCATTCCCAGTAGGGCACCACATACTTAAAATACAGGTAACGGAGTGGAAAATATAGATGCACCAATACTAGGATGATACCAGGCTTGAATGGCGTATCGGAGATTTTACCCAAGGCTAATTTCCGAGTATGCCATGAGTAAGTGAAATGGCTTGATTTACTGTGTTTTTGGCACATGGAAGCCTGTATTCCCTGCAATGGTGGAAAAAACCCAACTGTCCATCCATCCATTATCCAACCGCTTACCCTGTTCTCAGAGTCACGGGGATGCTGGAGCCTATCCCGGCAGTCATTGGGCGGCAGGCGGGGAGACACCCTGGATAGGCCGCCAGGCCATTATTCACACCCTAGGAACAATTTAGCATGGCCGATTCACCTGACCTACATGTCTTTGGACTGTGGGAGGAAACCGGAGCCCCCGGAGCCCGCAGGAAACCAACGCAGACACAGGGAGAACATGCAAACTCCACACAGAGGATGACCCGGGACGAACCCCCAAGGTTGGACTACCCCGGGGCTCAAACCCAGGACCTTCGTGCTGTGAGGAGACCGCGCTAACCACTGTGCCACTGTGCCGCACTTATTATAATTTATTAGTTATTTTAGTCGTTGACCCCAAACGAATGGCCTAAAGGCCTTTGCATACCAAGTCCAAATTTTTCGTGCGGAAATTTCGCTCGTTAAATTAATACGACCTCATGTTTTGTGCATTAAGTTTGCGCACCACTCCATAAAAATCACCTGTCGTTTCCGGATCAGTTCGATTTTCTGTGTTTTTCCGCATCATTCAGTCAGCTTCCAGACTTTATAGAGTCATTGGACCATGATGATGGCTTTAAATTAAATGCACATGAAACATTCTGACTGTGTGTGTGTGTGTGTGTGTGTGTGTGTGTGTGTGTGTGTGTGTGTGTGTGTGTGAAGGCTGTAAGTCTGTTAAGTAAAAAAGGCTTGGATCTGTACTCGCTATCAGCTGACATTTAAAGAGTTGTACTTGGAATCGATATCTGCAATAAAAAGGGTGATATTGGTCATCCCTGGTGTAAAATGTGATATTACTGCACCCCTCGTGTAAAATGTGATATTACTGCACCCCTAGTGTAAAATACTTTGCATAGAAACCTCCATGTGATGGTATGTTACGTATAGTAGATTGATTTTAACGAATAGATCAATAGGTGGATGAGATTTTAGGGGTGGGTTAGGGGAGGTTTCAAATCATCACAAAATCACGATGCTAATATTGTTAGTATAGATTTTGATGTCACAACATTGTCCCTGAAACACAATGTTGAAACACAATGAGTAGATGTTGCGAAGAGGTTTGAGGTAGTGATTTCTACATGGGGGAAATTGTTCATGTGACTAGTTTGAATGGTTTACTCAGGGACGCGTACTTGTGTTTTAAGCTTTTATGAGACCTGGCTTAAGATAAATGCGTGTTGTTGTACATTTTCTTTGTATTATTGCAGTTTTCATGGTTCGCTGACGATAAGAGGGGAAGGAACTGTAAAAGAAAAATCAAAATATTGAATTGCACTCAATGCACTGAAGGCTAGCTAGCTGGCTATATTAGGAAAAATGCTAGCTAGCTGGCTATATTAGCCACATTCTGAGTCAGTATGCAGTTGTGAGATAAGCCATTTTAATGAGCTTGCACTGCAAGTATTTCTGTTATTTCTGCTCCGTCCTTTGTAATTCAAAAGCCAGTCGGAGATGAATGTGAGAGCGGTGCTAATCTCCCTTTGCGAGCTAGAACGCCGTTGTCTTGACACACATGGGCGCTCTCATTAGTGAAATGAAATGGGGTGTGTTCTAGAATTTTCCACGTTATACTTTCCAGCTACGAGGAAACTCTAACGAGCTAATGTTTCGGGGCTTAAAGCCATTGTAAAGATCTTCATAAACTTCTTTTAAGTGGCATTCATGAAGTGGTTTCGCACATTGGTTCATGATGCTCATGGTTTAAACGGCTATTTAGGTAAAGCCTCTATTTACATATAAATTTGCAACGCATGTAGTACCCCACGTTAATTATTTGCATTAATAGTGGCGGTGTAAATTATTTTTGAGTTGGTATTACGTGGCACGTATGGGTGTTGGCCCTGTGATGGCCTTGTGGCCCGTCCAGGGTGTCTCCCCCCGCCTGCCACCCAGTGACTGCTGGGATAGGCTCCAGCATCCTGCGACCTGAATTTGGATGAGCGGTTTGGATAATGGCGTAATGGAATGGAGCTGCACTATTTAAAAGTATCACGGTAGCCTATTTCAAAAATGGCAAAATGTGTTGAATTGGTTGTAAAATACCTTACAGTGCCGGATTGGGAGGCACCTGCTGATTCCCAGCCCAGCAGGTGTAGATGGGAGACCCCTCGCAGCTGTCTCCTTGTTTTCTCGTCTCAGTATCCCATCCCTTTCTCCAACAGTTGGTCACTTAACCCATCACAAAAAAGAAAACTTCCCCTCATTCAGCAGATACCAGCTCCCGCTTTCACTTTAATGCGTGTTAGTGGTCGAGGATGTGGGAATGGCGGGCGGGCGGGGGGGGGGAGGACGACGACAATGGAGCGATTTGAAACCAAGGAGGCATTAGAAAGCCCACACTTAGATTAGATTTTCAGTCTAGACCGTACTTCCCCGTGTAGAGTTTTGCTCCCTCGGTGATGAGCCGGGAATGTTTTTCATAACTGACCAGGCCCATTAACAAGTACACGCCACGCCACGCCACGCTCACACGAAGGCTGCAGTCGACGAGCAGGGGGCAAGGCGCTGAACATTATGTCAGAATAGAGTCGGTATTTTCACCGCCACAGACTTCCTTGGTCGCACAACACTCACAGCCGGCGTGCACTCGGCACCAGGCGGAACAGCAGACGAGTGATCCACCTCACCCCCGTGGTGGTGTATTATTTGGTACGGATGAGAGGCGGGGGAGTCGCCGGCTAGCGCCCGCCGCTAACCCACACCACTCCATTTAGAAATGTCTCTCCCCGTCTGTCTGATTTTAACCATTTTCTCCCGCAGTCATCTTTTTGTGTGTGTGTGTATGTGCGCACGAGGGATACAGTATGGCCACGCAATTAACTGACATTTAACAAACGTCAACGAGCTAGTTGTCATGGCAGCCTTCGCCCTAGTTAGCGGAGATGGGCGCCGTTCCTGACAGTGACAGGTGGGTTCGTACATGTCCGTCAGGAGCGGTTAACTGAAGGAGTGATGTCCATTGACAGCGGGCTGTGTGTGTGTGTGTGTGTGTGTGTGTGTGTATTTGACTGCTTGCTAGAGTTGTAAACAGATGGCGAGCAAGCCCAGCGGTAATCAATCAATCAGCACATCCAAATCCAGACCTCCATGCTGCAGACATCGGCCCTTCATAAGTACCCTTGAGCAAGTTGCTGAACCACAACAAAATGTGCTGGTCTGTAGACAATGCTGCATTCTAAACTGAAAGGGGTGATACGTCTTCCACTATCGCTACTACTACTACTACTACTACTACTACTACATCTACCACTATTACTGCTACGCATAATAGCAGTACATTTTTTGATGGAGTAACTGGAACAGCAGGTAGATGTAATTAATTATCTGGCAGAATAGAAAACCATTAGCGGAGGTCCCCGAGGACCGGACTGAGAATCACCGACATATAGGATCAATATTTAGGGGCCCCTAAATGAGGTCGTTAGCCATTGTCGTGCTGGGTTTAAAATAATGTTTGTTCGTGTCATGTTGTTGTTATTGATGAGGATGTTCGCCTGTGGACATATTACACACGCTGTTGATTAGGAGATTTTGTTTTCACATTTATGGACAATTTTAGCTCCCATCAGTCCGTTGGGGCATTATGACTTTGACGACAAAGTAAAAGGTTCAGGACAGCGTGCCATCACTGGCTTTGTGTGAGGGGGGGGGGGGGAACGGTCTGTGTTTTGTGATTTTGTAGGTTATTGTTTGCTGTTAGGACACGGTGCTGGTCTGTGGTGCCAACATGTAATTTTAAACACATGGATCGAACCAGCGAGTCCAGTAAATCACACGGCCCAACAGCTGGGTGGATTAACTGCTATGCCATGACTTGAAGTCAGCAAAGTGCTGACGAGTAAGAGTTGACAAACCAAAACAGTTGTCTGCTGTCTCATAAAACCGTTATTTGTGAAGCGAATTTGTTGTTTTTTTTTCATGCTCCTTCAGTGCCGTATAATAAATAACCAGATGAATAACCAGGTGGTGATCAGGAGCTGGGATTTCTGTGCTGCAACACATTTTTTTTTTGGGGGGGGGGGATTTGGCCCCGCCTTTTTTCTCCCCAATTGTATCCGGCCAATTACTACACTCTTCTGAGCCGTCCCGGTCGCTGCTCCACCCCCCTCTGCCGATCCGGGGAGGGCTGCAGACTTCCACGTGCCCCCCGAACAGGCGCCCTGACCAACCAGAGGAGGCACTAGTGCGGCGACCAGGACACATACCCACATCCGGCTTCCCACTCGCAGACATGGCCGGTTGTGTCTGTAGGGACACCCGACCAAGCCGGAGGTAACACGGGGATTCGAACCAGTGATCCCCGTGTTTGCAGGCAACAGAATAGACCGCCACGCTACCTGGACGCCCTGTGCTGCAACTGTAATCAGACTTTGAGTGCATTGCCCTGGAGCTGCTGAGGTGGTGCCGGCTGTGCAGGGCCGATGTCAACACTTTGCTTTTTCAGTATGTAGCGCAGTGACTCCTGCATGTGCCTGTGTGTATATTTACCCTGTCTGACAGGTGTTCTAGTTTGAAACCCATATAATTTTGACAAAATTGTTTCTCACACACATACACACACACACACACGCCTGTGTATACACATCCGACACTGCATGTGTATCTGTGTTGTATGCGGGTGATGTCATCAGTTCGTGCTTCCTCATCAGCATGGCTGATTTGCATTAGAGCTGTGGTGAATGCAAAGTGATTCAAGTAAGAGACGTTGGATCTGCACAACTGCGAGTCTTTTTACTATTCAAACCTGTGGGTAATCAATAACACAGGGGTGTACACATCCCCGTCTTCACCTGTTCACAACAGGAAAAACAAGTTCAAGTTAGTTCACCCAACTGGATCACAGTCGGTCTTGTTTATTAACGAAGACAGTTTCACCAGTTCATATAGTAGTTATTATTTATGGGGGGAGAGGACTTCAAATTGTGCGTTCATTAATGGACCTCTAAAACATGATGTAAATTTCTTGCCCAGATAAGGGATTCTGGGTCCAACCCTGTTTCAGTCCAGTATGAATTAATTGCCTTTAACTATGTGCTCATGTTTACTCATGTTGACTCTTTCCCCTTTTGAAGGTTGCTGTCTTATGTGTTTCTAGGTCGCTTGAGGTGAAATTTGATCGTGTTTAAAGCTACGTCGCTAGCCGTCACGAGCAGAAGAGCTACATCGCTAGCAGAAGTCGCTAGCGGTTGACATGCTAAAATATGGAATGACCTCTTCATGTGTCATTTCTACTTATATTATTCATATATTTTAAAGGCAGAATGATTGGCAAACAGGATCCAGAAAAACCTTTTTCATTTTCACCTAAACAATAAGTGAACCCAGTGCCCTGAAATGCCCTTTAGCGATCTGTTATTTATGAGTAAAGCTGTGTTGGAGAGCTCATAGAAGAGGTGCAGTCTAAGGTGTTGGGTTTACTTCTGTTGTGTATGGTGCCATCAAGGGCCTTAAAGTCGGTCCAGAATCAGAGATGAGATTGAACTTTTCATGTTGAAAAACCTTGAAGACGGCATAATAAAACGTCCAGTAAGATTTTCTTTGTTTATAAATCGTAAAAAAGAAATGTTATGGCTTTATCAATAACTTTCCTCAGTTGTCTCAAGAATCGTGAGGGAGTAGTCTGGTCCTCATTAATATTCATGGGCCGACCTTTACGTGACGGGTACAAGCAAGGCTGGGCGAGGTTTCATATTTTGATGATTCGATCTGATTGGCTGGATGTAAACAAGTGCGTGATGACATGAGTGTCAGAAAACGATCAATCAAGAGAAGCTAAACTAAGTGGAACTCTTCTTTAAAAAGAGAAAAATGGAAAAACTGAATTTTTCCATTTGTGCTTTTCAGTGAAAAGAGTGCAAAATGCATGGCGATTAAATTCAGTGACGCTAGAAAATAGGGTTTTAACTTTGGTCCGACTTGGAGTCATTTTTAATTTGTTTACATGTAAGTCTGAAGTTATCGAATTGTAAATCATCATATGCAGTTTTCAGGTTGAAGCATATAAGTTAGAAAAGAAGCAAGCAGCTGGCCCATGATCTCTCCCTGCACCTTTCCCCTGACATAGATGAGCATTACACAGGATGCTTTCCCCCGAGATAGATGAGCATTACACAGGATGCTTTCCCCCGACATAGATGAGCATTACACAGGATGCTTTCCCCTGACATAGATGAGCATTACAGAGAATGTTTTCCCCTGACATAGATGAGCATTACAGATGATGCTTTCCCCTGACATAGATGAGCATTACACAGGATGCTTTCCCCTGACATAGATGAGCATTACAGAGGGTGCTTTCCCCTGATATAAATGAGCATTACAGAGGATGCTTTCCCCTGACGTAAATGAGCATTACACAGGATGCTTTCCCCTGACATAGATGAGCATTACACAGGATGCTTTCCCCTGACATAGATGAGCATTACACAGGATGCTTTCCCCTGAGATAGATGAGCATTACAGAGGATGCTTTCCCCTGAGATAGATGAGCATTACACAGGATGCTTTCCCCTGACATAGATGAGCATTACAGATGATGCTTTCCCCTGACATAGATGAGCATTCCAGAGAATGCTTTCACCTGACATAGATGTGCATTACAGAGGATGCTTTCCCCTGAGATAGATGAGCATTACACAGGATGCTTTCCCATGAGATAGATGAGCATTACAGAGGATGCTTTCCCCTGACATAGATGAGCATTACAGAGGATGCTTTCCCCTGAGATAGATGAGCATTACAGAGGATGCTTTCCCCTGAGATAGATGAGCATTACAGAGGATGCTTAAACCCATCTTGGTAGTGGTATTGTGCTGAGTTTGGATGACTGGGTAAATCTGTTCTTCCGTCACGCACGTGGGTCAGTGTGCCACTTTCAAGTCCCGTGAGTAGTTTTGTACTCTGCCTGGTTCCCTTTTGACTTGACTGGCAAGGAAAGAAAAGTTGTTAGTAGGGAAACTCCCGACCTCAGTCAATTCTCAGAAACCGTGTGATAATGTTTTATATGTCACCTATTAAACTGTTTGTTGGGTCTTGAGGAAAACCCGGGTATGTACTGGGATTTCAGTGATATCTCTTCAAAACATAATTTTCGCAGGTGAGACAAAGACTCGGAATTGTTTTATGTCCAATAACAATCGGTTTTCTTCTTCTTTTCTCAGTTTTCCATCTCAGCTCCTTTTGTCACTCTTCTAATTTGAGAAGTACTTTCCAAGGAGCTCCACATATTTCAGCCGATTTCAAAAGAAAGCATTTATTAGCAGGTCCTTTGAACTCTCTGTTCGGTTCTCTCTCCTGTTTCGACTCTGACGTTAAATACCCCAAATCCCCAGTGAGTGTTTCCATCTGAGCCAAGCCGTCATCAAACACGTGTTGGATTCACTGGGAGCTTACCGTATTATGTGTAGCTGGTACAGATGTGTGTTGCAAGCAACGTGAGTTTAATAATTTCCAAATTGGAAGACCACTAATCTCTCTAGCTCGCTCCTCTGCAGCAGCTATCTTGCCAGTGAGTTTGTTTGCTCGCACTCTTGGCAGGGTTTTAGAGTTAAAATTGCCCCCCTGGTGTTTGGTGTTGGATTTGTGAGACTGGAATATGACTGTGTACCTCAAAAATCCCCTTTAGGCCAGTTTATGTGGGGTGGCCATGTACAGTGCGTTTGAATGTACACTTGTACTGTTGAGTTTTATAAAGTGCGGCATGATGAACTATACATTGTGGTAATATGAATTGTTCTACTGGGAAGTAATGGCACAATATTGACTGGTTAGGGGAACATATTCACGTCCACAATGTATTTCTGAGGCACAGAAACTACTCTCTTCCTCTGCATGTGTGTGTGTGTTTGTGTGTGTATGTGTGTGTGTTGGTTTCTCTACAGTGTGCTTTATTGTGACTGGGTATGCTTTATTGCCTCACTTTGAATGAGGACTATTTGTGTGCCAGACAACATTGAGGATATTCAGTTGGGTACTGCCAGGCCAGGCATTCAGAGTGCCTTCTTCATTTTCATATTTTTCCTGCGTCTTTGCAAGAACGGTCTTCTTTATTTAGTGCAGCAAAAAGTGCAGCGGGACAGAACATTTCACCTCGAGGTTTCATCTGTTTCGCTTGTCTATCCGTTGGACGGGCCGGTTTGTGCTGGTGTCGTACATTCTCAAGACCGAACCGTGGATGGTGTGACAAGCTCGCGGTAAAATGAACCACCGCCGATGAGGTGTTGGATCGGTCAACATGGCTTTCTTCTTTGAGGCAGTGTGTGTCCTCCGCTCGCTCATCTCCCCCCATGGTAAGTTTGGACACCTGCTGCCTGGCGGTGTCTATTCGCCGTACCGAGCCCGTTTACACACAGAGCCACGCGGGATACTTCCCCTGCGGTGTAATGATACAGTACATTGTGAGCCGCGTCGAGTCCTCCATAAGATGTTATCTCTCTGCAAGGCAGTACATGGTGTTGTCTCATTTCTAATGACAATATCATGTCGAGCCTGTCAGTTTTACCCGATTAGTGTGTTGTGTAGGATCTTGTCTGTCTGTTCACCAGTAGTAACAGTTTGAGGCTGATGGAGCCTTTTCCGCCGAAGAAACCCGACCTAAATCCCCCCCCCCGTTGACCGACATCACATTATTGATTTTGTGTTTGTCACACATGGGGATTGTCAGAATGCATTAGCTGATCAAAGTAGCCTCGATTTTTAAGCTCATGTCTCTGTGTGCGTATGCAATAATGTGTCTCACCAGAATACACTCGTGTTGGGGCTATAGCATGAAAAATTATCTTTAAGGAAACATTACAGTAGTGGTTTGAGTAGTGATGTAGCCCAGTAGAGACTGTAGATAGACTGTAGACCCCCATGTTTCCCCCATTATGAGGGAAATTATTAGGGTAGCTTGATATATCGGTCAGTTTATTGTTATCGGCCAGTAATCGCTTAGAAAATGTGTTATCGGTATCGGCACAGATATCAAAACTGTGCCTGGTATGTTGCACCGATATGATAACGCATCAATTATGTGCTGATGGCGTCAACATGTGTTGATGGAGAGACAGGTGGCGCTACGGCCTACAAAGAGACGTAGGCCCTTTTTGTATTTACAAAAAAAAAAAGTTCTTTTAAGGCGACAGTGTAGTCATGTAGACATAGTAGTCGCAATTTACAGGGAAGCTTTCAAAGCTTGACCCGTTGGAAAACTAGCACAGGAGCAAAAATATTGGAAAATGTTACGACATAATAAATATATTACAAGTTTTTCTCCATTTAAATCGGAGTGATTTGCGCGCTGGGTACGACGTTAAACGGCAACCGTCGGGTCGTCGGCGACTAAACCGGCACCCCTGCCTCAACCCTTGGGTTGTTGTGAGGAGGATGTGTGGACACCCAGCAGGACTAAAAACAAAACCTGTCAAAGGGTGGATGAGTTCCCCTGTGGACCAACGGCCATCCATACCCGGAGAGGAGATAGGGACCACCAGGTACTCCCCCCTTCTGAAACACAACGATGACTCAACCTGTAGAGGCATCAGCTGTGCTCCTACGACCTCCATCGCTTACAGAACTGATGATGATGATGATGAATGTGTGCACATCTCCTTTAGTGAAACGGACACACTGTAGCCTCCGGGTCTGGTTGGGGGACTGCTGTGTCCCTGTATTTATTTATTTATTTATTTATGGGTCGCTGGGTAGGTCTGCTCTGTATTTGGATCATATCATAATATAATGCTGGCGTCTGCTCTGAATTACTTGCGAAGTGAAATTCTTTTCTTGCCGTCGTTCTCTGGTTCCTAGTTAATAGGTCACTTTTTCTGCGTCCCACTTCTTGATCCAGGGAAAGCAACATCTGCAAAACTGTCACATGTGGACTGTAAAACATTCTTTTGTGAGCTGTCTATATCCAATGTTGTATCTATGTTGTTTTATTAACAGAGAAGCCATTATTCCCGTCTTGCCTCCAGTTTCTTCCTCTTCCATGTGACTTTGCAGCAGTGGTTTGCAACTCTTTTTTTGGGGGGGGGGATTTTCCCCCCTTTCCTCCCAATTGCACTTGGCTAATTAACCCCACTCTTCGGAGCCGTCCTGGTCGCTGCTCCACCCCCTCTGCCGATCCGGGGAGGGCTGCAGACTACCACATGCCTCCTCCAGTACATGTGGAGTCGCCAGCCACTTCTTTTCACCTGACAGTGAGGAGTTTCACCAGGGGGACGTAGCACATGGGAGGATCATACTATTCCTCCCAGTTCTCCCTCCCCCTTGAACAGGCGCCCTGACTGAACAGAGGAGGCGCTAGTGCAGTGACCAGGACACATACCCACATCCGGCTTCCCACCCGCAGACATGGCCAAATGTGTCTGTAGGAATGCCTGACCAAGCCGGAGGCAACATGGGGATTCGAACCGGTGATCCCCGTGTTGGTAGACAACGGAATAGGCCGCTACGCTACCCGGACGCTATGTTTGCAACTCATTTAACTGTAAATAAACAGTCTGTCCTCTGCTGCCTTCACATCCTGAGTGTAAAGATTTGTAGTAACCCGGTAAATTGTTGTGGAAATGTGCCCCTGACCTTGGCAAACATCATTAAAAGTCAAATAAAGCTAGAGCAGTGCACTCAGTAACTGAGTGCACTGCTCTACAGGCACTCTACTGAGTGCACCCCACTGAGGGCACTCCAGGTGTACATATCTCCCCTTCTCTGGTGTTACCTGGTTTTGCATTTTGCACGGCTATAATTCCTTAAATTCTTTATTCCCTCGCCTATAAAATGTAGATATTTATAGATGCCATTGGATATTCTATCTTGTCGTTTCATGGGTAATATCTTATCTGTTTTTTTTATTTCGCCCCCCTTTTCCCCCCTTTTTGACTGATTGCCCCACTCTTCCGAGGCGTCCCGGCTGTTGCTCCGCCCCCTCTGCCGACCCGGGGAGGGCTGCAGACTACCACATGCCTCCTCCGATACCTGCGGAGTCGCCAGCCGCCTCTTTTCACCTGACAGTGAGGAGTTTTGCCAGGGGCACATAGCGCATGGGAGGATCACACTATTCCCCCCAGTTACCCCCCCCCCCCCGAATAGGTGCCCCGACCGACCAGAGGAGGTGCTAGTGCAGCAACCAGGACACACACCCACATCCGGCTTCCCACCCGCAGACACAGCCAAATATGTCTGTAGGGACGCCCGACCAAATTGGAGGTAATGGGGATTCAAACCGCCGATCCCCGTGTTTGGTAGGCAATGGAATAGACTGCTACGCTACCCGGACGCCCCCTTATTTGTTTTTTTTTGTTTTTTTAAAAGTTTTTTTAATGTCAGCATCAGCCAAGTAGCATTCCCTAGAGAATATGCAAACATACTGCATACTGACCTCTGTCCTGTGATGTCCTGTGATGTCCTGTAATGTGCGGATCTCTCCTGAACAGAGGGGGACGGACAGGGACAGACTGGTCTGATGGAGGCCAGAAAGTGAAAAGGGGAGGCGTTGCTGCTAGCAGGGAGGCAACAGATGGAGAGAGAGGGAGAGAGATGAAGACCCGCAGGGTGGCTGCGAGGGGCTTGGCCGTGGCGTGATGGCAGCACAGTTTGAATAGTGCGACTGCTAAACCTGGTTTCAGTACATTAACCCCCGTCCGTGCGTCACTATTTCACATTTGAGCAGAGGTAAATTCCACCACCGTCTGAATCCATTTAGAGCGACGTCAGCGATTTGACGCACAACCTCAATAGCTGATGTGTTGTGTCATCACCCGGCTGTCGTAGTGTTACACATTAAGCATATGGCGGCAAACCTCACTGTTGGGTTCCACATGTCCGCGGGTGCGTGAAGTCAATAGATGGGGAGGGTCTGATTTAGTTTGACTGACAAGAAGGGGGGGCGGTCCAGTGCCTGTGTGTTACGGTGTGCGTCAGAAGTTGGCAGACCGAGTGTGCCGGGGCCCCTTTTTAGCCCCCTAACACCCGGAGGTTTGATGATGTGTGCTGTCCCTGTGGGAATTAACCCCTGCTTTTGTTTTTCCATTGTAAGCCGGTGTGGCTCGTTAGTTTCACAGCAGCGTCGCATCACGGCGTTGCTGCATGTGCGCACTCTGGCGTGCGTGCACATGCATTTGCATGCCCTCACACAGTCGGTGCTGCTTTCAAGCGGGCTGTCAGTGTTTGTGTGTGTGTCTGTGTGTGTGTGTGAGGGGGGTTGGTGCCTGGCAGATGTCCGCACCCACGCAGCTCCCACATCACATTTTTCGTGCCTCACACGGCAACTCGTGTGTGTAGATCTGCTTTTACAAAAGCCCGCTCGTCGCAGGCTTTTTTTCGTGCTTGTCACGTTGCGGGGCGCACGCCTGGCGCAGCCCCGTTTGTTAATTGCTCGCAAACGGGAAATGAAGCTGATCCAATTTACCTGGATTTGACCTTTGGGACTCTGTTCCCACCTCTGCACATGACAGCAGCAACATGCACACACCAACGCTGCTCTTCCTGTCCCCCGTTGTTCATCGAAGACGCCCACTTTCTCCTCTAGGAGAGCTTCGGCAGGGTGATGCCTCCCACCGCTGCCGTGCCAGTTTCCCAGCTCTCTCGTTGAGCGTACTGGAATGGATATGAGGGAAGTCAAGCCGGGGTTTTTGGTGTCTGGACATTATATTTTCATGTATTCCCTTCCACGCCCGTTATCCCTCCTTTTGTTTTCATCGTTCTCCTAGGAAGGATGGAAGCCGTTTTAGGTAAGTGCCGCTCTGGGGCGGCTCAGTTCAGTTCTCCTCCACTGGAGCTGTCACTTTCACTAAAGCCCTGAACACCTACGCCAGCTTTCCCACCGCCAGACCTCCATGTTGTCAGCAGAGCCCAGCTCAGCCTGCTCCTTCAGGTGAAATACTAACTTGCATCTCTCTCCCTCTCTCCCCCCCCCTCTCCTGCCACTCCTCCAGATTTTAATTACAACACAGATGGATACGAGGGGGACGGGGCGGAGGACGGCAAGTCCCAGGACGGTTCGGAGACCATGCCCTTCATAGACGAATCCCCCACCATGTCCCCTCAGTTGTGCGCTCCCCGCGGGCCCGACGGCGAGGCCATCTCCCCCACACCTCCAGAGGGCTTGCTGGCTGGGGTAAGAGAGGTCCCCCACACATACACACACACACACACACACACAAAGATACAAAATACAGATACAGTGCGAAGTGTACAGGAATCGTCAGCACCCGGGGAAAATAACAGTGAAGCACATCCATCTTGGTATGCATGCATCTTTGCACATGCACAAACATGCATGCATGCGTGCACACACATATATAAAAATACAGTGCATGTGTACAGAAGTACAGCAACTCACACATCTATCTTTGTGTTCTTATTGGATTCCTTTCGTCCCATTTCTGCTTCAACGGGCTGCATAGAAAGGGGGGGGGTTAATGTGACAGATGGGCGAGAGAGAGCAGAAGACGTGCGTATGGATTCACAGGGCAGACCCCTCTCTGTCGACTCAGCTGCCAGACCTCATTCCTAAGACGGTAACTGGATCACAACTGCTCTGAGGTCGACCTGTGTCTCTCGTAGCTGTTTGGTGATGACATCACTACAGGCGGTGGAGACGTTTCGGGCTGGTTTCTGTTACGCTGTCCGTTTTGGCGATACGTCCGGATTCAGTAAGGCCCCGAGTGAAACAAATCTCTTATCAACTCCGTTCCTGTCACAACGCTGGTCATAAAATGAACAGTACAGAACAGCCGTGCAGCATGCCTAGTATAGGCTCCTTTGTTTACTAGCCGTCATATCAGATGGGCAAAGCGCCCCATGGTGTAGGTGTATTTCATAAAGATAAACAAAATTACATTCAAATACAGTACTTGCGGGGCGCCCTGGTGGCTCACCTGGTAGAGCACGTACCACATAAGGCTGAGTCCTTACTGCAGCGGCCTGGGTTTGAATCTGGCCTGGGCCCTTTGCTGCATGTCATCCCCTGCCTTTCCTGTCTCTGTCTCTGTCTCTGTCTCTCTCTCTCTCTCTCTCTCGACTGTCGCTGCTGAATAAAGGCGGAAAATGCCAAAAAAACAAAAAATCTTTAAAAAAAAATAACAATACTTGCAACTCGGTAACAAGGAAAGGAGGAAGTACTAGTTCCCCGCTCAAACGCTCCATTGTGATCGCTGCATCACATCAGATCGAAAGTGTTGGGCATTGGGCATAATGGATGAGATCGAGCAATTCCTGTGGCGAGTGCAGCCAGCCCATCTTCAGCTAACATGAAATGATGCTATGCTAGCTAGTCTACCCAGCCATCTTCAGCTAACATGAAACGATGCTATTCTAGCTAGTCTACCCAGCCATCCTCGGTTAACATGAAATGATGCTGTGCTAGCTAGCCTACCCAGCCAAGTCAGTGATGCCTTTCATTCACGTTCACTGAATGATATGTGGTGTTTGCATTTTTCTTCCTCTGTACGTTACATGAATTTTGTACCGGCAGCACTACCAGTACAACACAACAGTATGATTCTGTTGTGGGTGTTCAGTTGAAAGAATGTTAGTGATTGCCAATGCCAAATGAAAAAAAAAGTTTTAAAGTTTAAAGGGAGAAGTTTTCCTAGCCTCAACCTGTGCTCTGTGCACTATTTACCTATAAGATTTAGTTAAGGGGGGGGGGTGCAGTGGTTAGCATGGTCGCCTCACAGCAAGAAGGTCCTGGGTTCGAGCCCCGGGGTAGTCCAACCTTGGGGGGTCGTCCCGGGTTGTCCTCTGTGTGGAGTTTGCATGTTCTCCCCGTGTCTGCGTGGGTTTCCTACATGGGCTCCGGTTTCCTCCCACAGTCCAAAGACATGTAGGTCAGGTGAATCGGGGGGTGTCTCCTCGCCTGCCACCCAATGACTGCTGAGATAGGCTCCAGCATCCCCGCGACCCTGAGAGCAGGATAAGCAGGTCGGATGATGGATTTAGGTAAGGGATCAGACAGGAGATGGGTTCAGTAAATGGATTCGATACTTGATCCGGATCCCATTGAATGCTTTCTGACCCCAGCCCTCATGACAGTCCTTGCTCTTTCTGCTGATGGTTGTTGGTTCCTGTCATTGGCAGGGCAGAACTTGTCCCTCTGTAATTACCCACTATACAGTTGTGTTGCTTACAACACATTGCGGCGTGCCTCATTCACAGCACTCGGAAATAGCCGTTCTACAGAGATGGCATCTTAATAGATCTGCCCAGAATGTTGATTCAAGGAATTGAGGATAGGTAGGGGGTACATTGCGACTGGGGTGGTTTAATTTGTCTGTAGATCGGAGCCACACTGGGGCGACCTTCCTCATGTTAGGAGTTCAGAGATAAAACGGTGCTTTTGTCATCTCTAACGGATGTACTCGTGTGTTGTTGTGTGACTGTACCGTGTGTGTGTCCCTCTGTTGTACTAAATGAAACGCACTTCATAGTAAAATATGATCCGGTGGGTTCTGCGTTCGGATATTTTTGATTTTTTTTTTGATTTTGAAGTATTTTATTGATCCCCGTGGGGAACTTCCTCTCTGCATTTAACCCATCCTAGCTGTGTCGTTAGGAGCAGAGGGCAGCCGCCGTGCAGCACCCAGGGACCAATGCCAGTTCGTCTTGCCATACCTCGGTCAGGGGCACAGATGGGAGTACTAACCCTAACATGCATGTCTTTTTGATGGTGGGGGAAACTGGAGTGCCCGGAGAAAACCCACCGCAGACATGGAGAGAACATGCAAACTCCACATACAGGATGACAGATAGTACTCCTTTGTAATATGAAGATAGGTCACCTTCAGTCAGAATCAGGTTTATTGGCCACGTAATTTTGCGCACACATAGAATTTGACTCCGGTTTCGTGACTCTCTTGAGTGTACTTCTCATAGAATAACTACACAACAATCTTCAGATATGTACACAAAATGGTGCTGTGGGAAATCTGTGCTCCTGTTCCTCGTATTTAAAGTAATTTGTAGTAGCGGTACAAGGTTTAAGTTAGACTGAAAGAGACAACAGTGGTGTTGTGGAGTGTACCGCTGTATTGTGCTCCTCTATAGTAAAACTGCAGTGTCTTTGCAGGGAGAGGATGTGGGTCCAACACATTAGTCAGCACTGGTGGGAATGTGGAGCCCTGCAAACCTTCACCGATGCAGACCGGATGCTGAGCTTTGCAAAGGCAGACCTTTTATTACATGTGAGAATGACTTCATGTCTTCTGTGTCCGCAGCGGGGGGTGAAAAATGCCAAAATATCACAGCGTTCACTTTTTGTATAGGGGGCGTGCCTCAGAGAGTACTTCAATGTGTCATTGGTAATAATAATAAACCATCCATCATTCAAGCATATATATATATATATATATATATATATATATATATATATATATATATATATATATATATATATGGTAACACTTCAGTATGGGGAACATAAAAAACTTAATTACTAGTGAATTAGTAATGATCAAGATGTCACTTTAGTATGGGGAACATATTCTAAGTAACAAAAACTTAATTTAGAGTAATTTAACACTATGAACACTTGTAGTTTTGTGTTTTGTTATGTAAGAACAGAGCATATTCATTAAGTGTTAGTAAGGGAGAATAACTCTTCTTGTGGTACTACCACCTTATACAGTCCATACTAAGCAAAGCATATTGAGATGGTGCTACTAATAAGCAATAATTCTGAGGTTATAGAGGGAAAACTCATAGTTCATGGCTTACTGGTTGTATAATAAGGCCATGCAGAATAAGGCATTAATGAGTACGTAATAATGACCAATTAAGAGCCAATATGTTGCTAATGTGCATGCTAATAAGCACCTAATTAATGGTGACTACGTTCCCCATACTCAAGTGTTACCATATATATATATATGGCAGCAAGGTGGCGCAGTGGTTAGCGCGGTCGCCTCACAGCAAGAAGGTCCTGGGTTCGAGCCCCGGGGTAGTCCAACCTTGGTGGGTCGTCCCGTGTCGTCCTCTGTGTGGAGTTTTCATGTTCTCCCCATGCCGTACTAAATTGTCCCCAGGTATGAATGGGTGTGTGTGTGTGTGGGGGGGGGGTGGGCCCTGTGATGGTCTGGCAGCCTGTCCAGGGTGTCTCCCCGCCTGCCGCCCAATGACTGCTGGGATAGGCTCCAGCATCCCTGCGACCCTGAAAGCAGGATAAGCAGTGCAGATAATGGATGGATGGCTATATGTATGTGTGTGTGTGTGTGTGTGTGTACACTTAGGTATGTGTGCGTGCGTGCTCTATATCAGCAGATCTGTGCCCTGAGAGTCAAACGTTAAAACAACCATCACCTATGATACAGCACAGCAACGTAGACTAGAGCAGGATCACTTCCTGGCAGACGAGGAACAGATCTGTCATGTCTCACTATGCCGGCTGCCCTCTACTGCAGAGGTACTGCAGTATTCTTCAGGGTGTGCGGCTCCAGGCAGTGGTGTGTATTGTCGTGGTTAGGCGATGTGTAGCCAGTGTTCCAGGTGGCTGGTGGAGTCTAGACGATTCAGAGCTCTGATCCTGATCATGGTGTGCGCTCAGTGTGAGTGTCTGGCCTGCGGACTTCTTGGTTATGCAGCCTGGTGTGACGGCTACCCGAGGCCACATTGAAATGACACGTGTAAGCAAGGCCTTTGTGACTCTGCATGTGTGTTGTGTGTTTCGCTGCGTGACTTGGTATTTGTCAGTGTGTTGTTGTGTGACTCTGCATGTGTGTTGTGTGTTTCGCTGCGTGACTTGGTATTTGTCAGTGTGTTGCTGTGTGACTCTGCAAGTTTTTCTTTGTGTGTTGCTTTGTGGCTCTTGTCTGTCTTTGTGTGTTGTTGTGTGACTCTGTGTCTCTGTGTGTTGCTGCGACTGTGTGTGTATGTGTGTATTCCTGCTGTGTGACATTGTGTGTTGCTGTGTGACTGTTTAAGGTATTTGTATTTGTGTGTTGCTGTGCGGTTGTGTGTCTCTGTATTCCTGCTGTCTGACTCTGTGTGTGTGTGTTGCTGTGTTAATGTCTTTGTGTGTTGTGTGACTATTTGTGTCGCTGTGCGACTTTGTGTGTGTTTCTTTGTGTCTTCCTGGTGTGTGACTCAGTATGTGTGTTTATGTGTTGCTGTCACTCCTCATGCGTGTCCTTGTGTGTTCCTGTGTGACTTTGAATGTACGCCCTTGTGTGTTGCAGTGTGAATCTGCGCTGTGTTTGTATTTGTGTTGCTGTGTATGGCTGTATGTGTGTCTGTGTATACCTGCTATGTGACTCTGTATGTGTGTTGATGTGAGTTTGTGTGTGTCTATTTCTGCTTTGTGACTCTTTATGTTTGTCTTTTTGGGTGGTTGTGTGAGTCAGTATACGTGTCTTTGTGTGTTGTTGTGTGATTCACTGTGTGTCTTTGTGTGTCTGTACAATATTTGTTTCTGTGTTGCTGTGTGACTGTATGTGTGCCTTTGTGTGTTGCTGTTTAACTGTCTGTCTCTGTGTATTCCTGCTGTGTTTGTGTGTTGTTGTCGCTCTTTCTGCGTGTCCTTGTGTGCTCCTGTGACTTTGAATGTACGTCCCTGTGTGTTGCTGTGTGAATCTGTACAGTTTGTGTGTCTTTGTGTGTTGCTGTGTATCGCTGGGCAATATGGACAAAATTAAATATCACGATACATTTTTTTGGGGGGGATTTCCCCTCCCCTTTTTCTCCCCAATTGTATCCGGCCAGTTACCCCACTCTTCCGAGCCGTCCCGGTTGTTGCTCCACCCCCCTCTGCCGATCCGGGGGTGGGGGGGAGGGGGGAGGGGGGGGGCTGCAGACTACCACATGCCTCCTCCGATACATGTGGAGCTCTGGTCTGACCCGTCCGTCCTGCACAGACCAGAGCTCATGGCCCCAACGTGCAGTGTAAAACAATAAGGTGGGCATAAAATTAGGACTTCGAGCACACAGTTACACATATTAACACACACACACACACACACACAAGTCTGAATATGCGTTCACTTCGTGTCCTGCGCACACTTCCAGTGATCAAGTCCCGATTTTATCCCCATTGGAAACAGCTGCTGTCAAATAATGAACAAAGTTCAAGTTTATTGTCAAGTGTATTTCAATGCCATGAAATTCTTGTGCGCCGGCTGTCTCTGCCATAACACAAAGGACACAAGGACAAACGACACACCATCCCAAAAAAAAAAAGACCTACTTAGACTACATACACAGAATCAATACGTTATATACACGATATAGCAAAGTGCACGATAACACAACAATGAAGGTGCATGTGGCTGCGGCAGCTGTTCGGCAACCGGACCGCCTGTGGAAAGAAACTCCTACTGACACAGCTGGCGTGTGGTTTGATGCTTCGGTAGCGTTTTTACACGGAAGGAGCGAGGACAGAACACGAGCGGGGCGGCTGGGGGGGTCCTTAATGATGTTTTGGGCTTTTGCGGCGAGTGGTGTAAATATTCTGAAGTTGTGGTCGTTCCACGCCTGTGATGTTTGCTGCTGTCTTTACAGACCTCTGAAGCAGTCTGCAGTCCCGAGCAGTCAGGCTGCCAGACCACGCTGCGGTGCAGCCCGTCAAGACACTCTGCCTCGCTACCGTGATAAAGGTTCGCGAGAGTTTTGGTACTCATACCAAAACTCTCGAGACGCCCCAGAAAACACAGCACTAAACACAACCCCAGTTGTGCTCTTCTAGTTCTCACACGTCACTGAAGTCATCCAGGAACGGAACTGGTTGCAATTTTCTGCTGTATTTCAAAAAACCCCCTGCACCTTTCACGGGTCTCTCCCCGCGTGTAGAAGATACAGATCTGACTCCATCTAGTGGTGGAACCCTGTAAGAACAAAAATATCTGGCGGTCTGAAGAGTAACTGCACATTTCAGTGTGTATTTTGAGCAAAAGAAATCTTAAATTTAAAACTTGATTTCAATTAAAGACAGCAGTGCTTGATGAAAGCTACATATTTTTGTGCAAATATGAAAACCTTCACAGTTTCCATCATAAACGTACCAACGCTGAGCTCCTGCTGGATATTCATATGACAATATGAGGGGGGGAGGAGACCCCCCCCCTTCTCCACAATTGTACCCGGCCAGTTACCCCACTCTTCTGAGCTGTCCCGGTCGCTGCTCCACCCCCTCTGCTGATCCGCGGAGGGCTGCAGACTACCACGTGTCTCCTCCCATACATGTGGAGTCGACAGCCGCTTCTTTTCACCTGACAGTGAGGAGTTTCGCCAGGGGGACGTAGCGTGTGAGAGGATCACGCTATTCCCCCCAGTTCCTCCTCACCCCGAGCGACCAGAGGCACTAGTGCAGCGTTCCAGGACACATACCCACATCCGGCTTCCTACCTGCAGACACGGCCAATTGTGGCTGTAGGGACGCCCGACCAAGTCTTAGGTAACACGGGGATTTGAACCGGATATCCCCGTGTTGGTATGCAACTGAATAGACCGCTACACTACCTGGACGCCGCCCCCCCCCCCCCAAAGAACCCAGTTAAATTGTCACATTTATAAAAGATGAAATGGGCTTATTTTTCTGTTTAAAACCTGCAGGACATTCACCCACCTTAAAAATCCAAGTGAGGGGTAGTTTGATGACCAATAAGGGCAATTTCATAGTCCAGACACGACGTACAGTACATAGATGGATGTCCAAAATCATGTTAAAGAGGACCTCAGTGGACTTCCACATACAATAGGACGTCCACACAATGCACAGATGGGCATACAGATGTGTTTGTATGTTTTTTGCCGAGAAGCATACCCTGTGTCAGACAAAATATGTCCCACAAAAACTGTGGTGAAGGTAGACTAGTACACACAGGTATGCTTGGACTATGAGAGGTGAAGGACTGGGTCTTATGAGAGCGCCTTAATGCCCTACACACTAGGGCTGTATGATATGACCAAAATCTCATATCACGATGTAGGTCATTCATATCACAGTAACGCTTCATATCGCAATAACGATACATATCACGATGTAGGTCATTCATATCACGATTACGATACATGTCACGATGTAGGTCATTCATATCACAATAACGATACATATCACGATGTAGGTCATTCATATCACGATTACGATACATGTCACGATGTAGGTCATTCATATCACGATAACGATACATATCACGATGTAGGTCATTCATATCACGGTAACTATACATATCACGATGTAGGTCATTCATATCGCAATAACGATACATATCATGATGTAGGTCATTCATATCACGATTACGATACATATCACGATGTAGGTCATTCATATTACAATAAATATCACGATGTAGGTCATTCATATCACGATTGCGATATGTCACGATGTAGGTCATTCATATCACGATAACGATACATATCATGATGTAGGTCATTCATATCACGATTACAATACATATCACGATGTAGGTCATTCATATTGCGATAACGATACATATGGTGTAGGTCATTCATATCACGATTACGATACATGTCACGATGTAGGTCATTCATATCACGATAACGATACATATCATGATGTAGGTCATTCATATCACGATTACAATACATATTACGATGTAGGTCATTCATATCGCGATAACGATACATATCATGATGTAGGTCATTCATATCACGATAACGATACATATCACAATGTAGGTCATTCATATCACGATAACAATACATATCACGATGTAGGTCATTCATATCACGATAACGATACATATCACGATGTAGGTCATTCATATCACGATTACAATACATATCACGATGTAGCACGTTTCTGTAAAATCGGTGGTTCTTTGACATGTGTTGTGCCGCAGGTAAAAGCCTCTTGCGACGTCTGAGGCGGGGGTTTGTTTTGAGCACTCGACTGCACTTTTGCGGCTCTCATCTCTAGACTCTCTCCGTACTGTTCGACATGAGTCTTACGTAGGTGGTAAAAGAGGCTAGTGGTGTTTGAGTCCGTTGTGGGGACCGGCGCGCGGCACATTTTGCAAAGTACGGTTTTCTGGTCCGTGGCGGACTTTTCATACCCGAACCACGTCTGCACGATAGAAGTAGCCCCTCTTTTAGGTACAAGCTCCTCGCTTCGTCCTGGCTGGTCGGAGTCCTGTTCGGAATTACCCCGTTCTGCGTTACGTTCACCGTCCTCCGTCTTTGTTTGTATTGCCCTCATGCAAATGTCCCACCTGCGTCCGTGCTGCGCTGCCAAGAGCGGAAAGGGTCGTCCAAATGACGAAAAATATTGCCGTAAAAAGTGTGATTCGCGACACAACGCAATAAAGGACAGCGCTTAACACGAAACGATAGACGTTTCCTGTCGTCACACGGTCGTCATATCGCACTACACAATGTGCAGAACAGATTTTGTGAAGAAAGAAAACGAGAGTCTCGTTGCCACGTAACCCTTTCCTTGATAGCCGTCAGTGTTATCACGTCTGTGTTTTGGAGTGAAAGTGTGCTGTGTGAGTGGCTGGCTGCGTGTTTTGATGGAGGATACTGGACTGAGCGGGACGTCTGCGGAAACTTGTGGTCTGGAATCTCCTTTTGGTCAATAAAGGTCATTCCACCCCACCACCCCACTGCCTTGTTAAATGGTCTTTTCCGCTGAGCTGGCGCTCCCCTTCTCCTCCCTACACGAGGAATCCAACACCAACTGGCTTCCACCGGGTCACTAACCTGGAAACACACACACAGCACAGGGAGTGTGTATGTGGGCTCGCGTTCGGCTTTGTCTGTGTGTGTATTTTTGTGTGCAAATGTGCACCAAGAGATTCATCTTCAAGTGGTTCTTAGTATCTGATGCACTGCTTTGTTAAACCCCCATGACCTTTGGGATCTTTTTTGTTTATTTTCAAAAAGAGACATTGTCCATGTAAAGATGTCAGTGGCCTATCGTGCTGCACGTGTTACTGCTGGACAATGATGATTTATTAATTGTCATCATCGAAGTTGTTGTGACATTCTCTGGGGCTATTTCTTAATCTCTTGTGGCGCCGCTCTGGCATTACGTTTTTGCGGTCAGGGGAGTATCATGAAGATCTTGGGTCTCTGCTTTTTGCCATAATTGTTTCTGGTAACTTGTAACTGAGCTCCTGTTACACTCGCTGCAAATTATCCTGGATACGAGCATCTCCTGAGAATGCCCGACGTATAAATGATTGTAGCCATTATTACCAACCCGATGCAACCTGTGTGTGTGTCGAATACACAAAGTAAGCAGGGTTAACATTATATAGGCTAGCAGGTTAATAGTAAGCAGGGTTAACATTATGTAGGCTAGCAGGTTAATAGTAAGCAGGGTTAACATTATGTAGGCTAGCAGGTTAATAGTAAGCAGGGTTAACATTATATAGGCTAGCAGGTTAATAGTAAGCAGGGTTCACATTATGTAGGCTAGCAGGTTACTAGTAAGCAGGGTTAACATTATGTAGGCTAGCAGGTTACTAGTAAGCAGGGTTAACATTATGTAGCTAGCAGGTTGATAGTAAGCAGGGTTAACATTATGTAGGCTAGCAGGTTGATAGTAAGCAGGGTTAACATTATGTAGCTAGCAGGTTACTAGTAAGCAGGGTTAACATTATATAGGCTAGCAGGTTGATAGTAAGCAGGGTTAACATTATGTAGGCTAGCAGGTTGATAGTAAGCAGGGTTAACAGTATATAGGCTAGCAGGTTACTAGTAAGCAGGGTTAACATTATGTAGGCTAGCAGGTTGATAGTAAGCAGGGTTAACATTATGTAGGCTAGCAGGTTGATAGTAAGCAGGGTTCACATTATGTAGGCTAGCAGGTTACTAGTAAGCAGGGTTAACATTATGTAGGCTAGCAGGTTGATAGTAAGCAGGGTTCACATTATGTAGGCTAGCAGGTTACTAGTAAGCAGGGTTAACATTATGTAGGCTAGCAGGTTGATAGTAAGCAGGGTTAACATTATGTAGGCTAGCAGGTTGATAGTAAGCAGGGTTAACATTATGTAGGCTAGCAGGTTGATAGTAAGCAGGGTTAACATTATGTAGCCTAGCAGGTTGATAGTAAGCAGGGTTAACATTATGTAGGCTAGCAGGTTGATAGTAAGCAGGGTTAACAGTATGTAGGCTAGCAGGTTACTAGTAAGCAGGGTTAATATTATATAGGCTAGCAGGTTGATAAGCAGGGTTCACATTATGTAGGCTAGCAGGTTACTAGCCTCAAAACCTCGCTTCGATTTAAATAGTAGGTTATCTGCATGGTGGTGGACATTAATTAGGCTGAAGTCTCAAGGCAAAAAACTCAAAACCACTGAGAGAGAGAGACAGACACAGAGAGAAACAGAAAGTGAGACAGAGAGACAGACAGAGTGAGAGAGTGAGAGACTTGACAGAGAAAGAGAGAGAGACAGACAGACAAAGAGAGATGGAGAGAGAGTAAGTGAGCATCGCTGTCTTTCATCTAAAGGTCAGGTGGGGTGAGGAGTGAGGTGAAAGGTCATAGTGTGGTAAAATCGCACACATTAATAAATCCACTGATGCGCGCACACACACACACACCCACACCCACACACACACACACACACTTTGTGCTGAAACTTGCTATGTCACCCATTTTTAAATTTCAGATTTCACAGTGGCGCTGTCTGTCGGTGGTTCAGACGGCTCTGCAGTCATACCTGTGATTACAAATGAATGGGCCACAGCGGCGCTTCAGCACTGAGCTCGGACAGAGACGGAGCAGAGAGAGAGAGAGAGAGAGAGAGAGAGAGAGACATCACGAGGTGGAGAGAAGTGAAGCAAACTGACTGTCAGTTCACTCTTTCACTGAAGTGGAGGGAAAGAAAGAAGAAGCGTAAACTAGCCACTGAGGAAGTGGCTGGGAATGGTGTGTGTGTGTGTGTGTGTGTGTGTGTGTGTGTGTGTGTGTGTGTGTGTTGTAAGGCTGTTTCTGCTAAAGGGAGGGGCGGATGTAAAGGAGGGGAAAAGGGGAGGAGGAGGAGGAGGAGGAGGGCAGACCTCATCGACTGACGCGGAACAGTTACACACACACACACATGCACACACACACACACACACACCAGGAAGTCCAGTGGAGGAAGGGGGTGGGGTAATGTAGGCGGGGTCCTCTCTCTCCCTTCGTGTCCAGACGGCTTCAGAGCGAGGGGAAGCCACTGATGTGTCAAGACGGGGCCCGAAAGAAGGCAGACGCCGAGAGAAAGGAGAGGGAGCAAATAAAGGGGGGGGCGGGGGGGGGGGGAAACGATGGAGGAAGACGAGGAGGAGGTGCTGTGCTACTTGGACAGGGTGCTGGAGGAGGAGGAGGAGGTGGTGTTTGATTATGAAGATGGGGAGCTGGAGCCCATCACTCCGCTGCACAGACAGTTCAAGGTGAGACAGGCGGCAGCTGGACCTCGGGGAGGGAGCGGGACCAGCCGCCAACACGGTGTGTGTGTGTGTGTGTGTGTCTGTGTGTGTGTGTGTGTGTGTGTGTGTGTGTGTGTGTGTCTGTTTAACCCAGGGGTTGATGGGAAACATGCACACACACAAAACACACCACTCTGGCACTTTGGCGAGGCCTGACTGTTTGGCTAAATATAGCCTAGTGGAAAGTCTTATTGCTGTCTTCGCTTGATGTGGCGTCAGCGTGTGTGCAGCGTCACTGTGTGCGCGTGTGTGTGCGTGTGTGTGTGTGAGTGTGTGCGTGAGTGTGTGCGTGAGTGGGCATGTGTGCACGTTGTTTGGACAGCGATCATTGTCTTAATGGCTTCAAGAGGAGAAAACTTCTACTCCAACAGGGCGAAAGAAAGTCCCCCCCCCCCCCGTTCATGTGTGTGTGTGTGTGAGTGAGTCTGTGTGTGTGTGTTTGTGTGTTTTCCTGGAAGACTTAAAGCCGGGCCAGTTCTGTTTGTTCCTGTTGGCGCTGTTATCGGCTCGTTTATGAGTCACAACGCTTGGTCTTGAACCTCAGTGTGCGCGCCGGCGTTTGTGTCCCCGGCAGCGCGGCACGTTGCGGGCTGCCGCCGAAAAGCCGCTCACTTCCACGTATCTCCCTCATCCTGCCCTCTTGCCACACACAGAAGCCCTTTTGTATAACGGGTTGGGGGGGGTGGTGGGGGTGGTGGGGGGGGGGGGGTGTATTCCCACGTCGAGAGAAAATAGTTTTCTCCGTTTCCCGTTTCTTCTCAGCCTGCCGCGACAAGTTTGACAGCGGTGGTGTAAGCGCAACACAACTCCAAACAACCAAAACACCGCCACCCTTCCATCGACAAGTACTTTCTGTTCTCTGAAGTGTGTGCGTTTGACAGCCTCCCTCTTTTTTTTTCCAGCGGTTGTGGCGAGGATGCGAGGGGGGGGGGGTTTCAGCCGTAGCGCTCGCAGATCCGACCCGGAGCAGCGGGAATAAGCACCGCGGCCCTTTCCAGAACACGTCAAATTAGACTTCTTTCTTAACCTCGAAACTCTCGTTTGCTTTTTTTTTGTCGCTAAATATAAGTGTGAGCCACTCCGTTGGCAAAACCAACAAGTGGTCCGTGAGATTCGGGGCCGTGTGAGTCAGTTGTGTCGCAGGAACACCGACACGACTTGCTGAGAGGGCGTTCAGACTGTAGAAGTCTTACCACAGCCCGGAACCGAGGCTGCTGGGTAAATACGATGGGATGTTGGACGATATGGAAAATCCATCCCTCCCTCCATTAGTCAAGCCACTTATCCCAATCGGGGTCATATTGTATTTCCTTTTTTTGGGGGGGAGGGAAACCCCCCCTCCCTTTTCTCCCCAATCGTACTTGGTCGCTGCTCCACCCCCTCTGCCAATCCGGGGAGGGCTGCAGACTACCACACGCCCCCTCCGATACATGTGGAGTCGCCAGCCGCTTCTTTTCACCTGGCAGTGAGGAGTTTCACCGGGGGGGGACGTAGCGCGTGGGAGGATCATGCTATTCTCCCCAGTTCTCCCCCCCCCGAACACGTGCCCCAACCGACCAGAGGAGGCGCTAGTGCAGCGACCTGGACACATACCCACATCTGGCTTCCCACCCGCAGACACGGACAGTTTTGTCTGTAGGGACGCCCGACCAAGCCGGAGGTAACACGGGGATTCGAACCACCGATCCTTGTGTTGCTAGGCAACGGAATAGACCGCCCGGACACCCTATCATATTGTATTTTACCTGCTATTGATATGTATATCAAGATATCTGCTACATATAACACCATGTCTGCTAATCCCACCGAGCTTCATCATATTGACCCGTTTGGTAATGCAAAGTACAGTATCGAACCAGAACCAGTTTTCAGATAATACTCCCTCAAATAGTTCAGACCCCGTTTTGGGGGAGAAATTTGATCTCGAGAGGACCATCCGAATTGCATCCCGATACGACACCGCTGAAAGAGGTCACATGATAGTATCGACTTATTGCCCAGCTCTGATGTTGTTCTGGTATCTTCCTGATGTGATATATACATGAAATCAGGTTCTGTTTGATACACCTACAGAGGACGTTTTTACTGGACCTTCAGCACCGCAGGCTCACACGCCAAGTGCTGTGAGTTCAGGTGGGCTGCTCAACTTGGTTTTGGCTACTCTGCAGTGATCACCCCAAAAAAAAACAAACAACAACATTGATTTCAAATTTATAAATACTGCCGCCACCTGTCACAGTCGTTGGGCTGCCCACGGTAGTAGTACTTCATGTTACTGGTAGTAACGGAGTACTTCAGTGGTAGTGTACTTTAGTGAATGTGACAGGTGAGATTCATCAGAGAACATTTGAATGGCTTTTAATTATGTCACAGTTTCCCGGAGCATGGGCGGCGCGGTGGTTAGCGCGGTGGCCTCACAGCAAGGCAGTCCAGGAGTTCGAACCTCGGGGATGTCCAACCTTGGGGGTCGTCCCGGGTCGTCCTCTGTGTGGCGTTTGCATGTTCTCCCCGAGTCTGCGTGGGTTTCCTCCGGGTGCTCCGGTTTCCTCCCACAGTCCAAAGACACGTAGGTCAGGTGAATCGACTGCACTAAATTGTCCCTAGGTGTGTGCGTGTGTGTTTGTGTGTGGTGGTGGGTGGGGGGTGGGGGGGGCTGTGCGATGGCCTGGTGGCCTGTCCAGGGTGTCTCCCCGCCTGTCACCCAATGGCTGCTGGGATAAGCTCCAGCATCCCCGCGACCCTGAGAGCAGGATAAGCGGTTTGGATAATAGATAGATGGATGGATGGATCTCGGAGCATCTTTGCAGTTACCGGGACGGCAGAGGTTTTGTGTGCGCATGGTTTCTAAATACAAAATGAGATTTCAGACTCTTTTACATATGAATACTTTCTGACTCCGATCTGCAGCAGCGTATTAAATCAGCGTTCCCTAATCCTGCTCCCGATAAAACCCGACTGATAAGCTCGTAGGTAGAAGTGACTTGACTGATGTAAAGTTCATTCGTGTACACCTGCCGTTCTCAGGCGTCGGTGGCGTGAGTTAGCGAATAGGCTGGATGAACGAGGTCAGCGCTCTTTCTGTCTGTTGTCACACGGCGCTCGCTGGCTTATATCACGTTTAAGGATCTGCCTCTGGTTAATTATTAATCTCCATCCCCGCAGAGCTGCCCTTTAGCCTCCTTTAAGCACACACGCTGCCACCTCGCACAACAGAAACGCCGTCTGTTGACTGCGCTTTCGACCGCAGCTCCCAACACGCCGGTCCGACGTCAGTGCTGCCCACACCTATTGTGCGGATGGTGTCACTTTTGGTTTGCCGGGTGTGGATTCTGCACGACTGCCTGTCTGTCTTGCTTATGTTGTCTTCTGTGAGACGGGTCAGCAGATGACAAGTTCTGTGTAATCATTTCAAAGGCGAGCTGCAAAACGCCACCGTGCAGGTGAGCGCCACTTGCTGTCAGGCAGCAGCAGCTTTATGGAGGTCATCCCGAACTCGGGTGTCACCTCTGCAACGGCGAACGCACAATGAGTCATACCGGAGGTGTGGCTGATGCCAGGCTGAACAATATGTCGTTTCAGCGTCAACGGGTAATGTTCACGTTGTGTTGCGTCGCACAAATAATATCGTTTTGTCTGATTTAGTGAGTTTGTGGACGACCGCCTTATTTCCCCTTTCTGAAGCCCCCCGAATCGCTGCTCGAGTGAACAGGCACCCCGACCGACCAGAGGAGGCGCTAGTGCAGTGACCAGGACACATACCCACATCCGGCTTCCCACCCGCAGACACAGCCAATTGTGTCTGTAGGGACGACCAACCAAGCCGGAGGTAACAAGGGGATTCGAACCGGCGATCCCCGTGTTGGTAGTCAACGGAATAGACCGCCATGCCACCTGGATGCCCCTTTATTCTTATTCTTTAACGTCGTAACTGTTATAATGTACAACTGTTCCTCAAACTCGACACTCTTAGCCTTTAGCACGCCCACGTGGACCCACTCCCCTGATCCACTGCTGCTTGTGGCACCATTTTTAGTCCAGACCTTTTGATTTTTATTGTTATTTTTTTGTGAACTGCTGTTTTGAATGATTTAGAATGAGCAACATCTTAATTTAGTCTTCCTCTCTAGTCTATAAACTGTTCGTCATGACGAGGGCGGCGACTTTTCCTGCAGCTGGTGTCAAAATAAACCGGCTGCGTCTTTCTTGGCACCACTGCAGAGACTTTCCATAGAGGAAGCAAAGCATTGAGATGGTTTTTAGATACGAGAGGATTCCCAACAAATAGCTGCTGCTCGTCTGCTCGTGTGTGTGTGCGTGTGTGCGTGTGGTGATCTCAGTGGATGTTTACCTATTGTGGTAGCTAATTAAAGCTACCATTCGGGAAGTTTTGCATGGTAGCAAATATACTTTGTGATACTTTCCACAATTTTAATACTTCCATTATATACTTTCTACAGCTGGCGTGTGAGAAGATAGCTTATCCAAATCGGTAACTTTTTCGGGGGGATCCCCCTTCCCTTTTTCCCCCCAATTGTACCATTCCAATTACCCCACTCTTCCAAGCCGTCCCGGTCATTACTCCACTTCCTCTGCTGAGCCGGGGAGGGCTGCAGACTACCACATGCCACCTCCGGTACATGTGGAGTCGCCAGCCGCTTCTTTTCACCTGACAGTGACGAGGGGGACATGGCGCATGGGAGGATCACGCTATTCCCCCCAGTCCCCTCGCCCCCTGCACATGTGCCCCGACCGACCAGAGGAGGCGCCAGTGCAGCGACCAGGACACATACTCACAACCGGCTTCCAAACATCCAAATGAAAAACATGTCAGGCAGCATCCAGTCTGAATAAGATGCCAGTTATGACAGAGCTGGGCCATCCATCCATCCATTATCCAAACCGCTTATCCTGGTGGCCTGTCCAGGGTGTCTCCCCGCCTGCCGCCCAATGACTGCCGGGATAGGCTTCAGCATCCCCGTGACCCTGGCCAAGGGTAAGCGGAAGAGCTTGGCCATTTTTAACTAAGATCCAGATCCAGCCGTACTTCTTGGTTTAGTGCCGTAGCAGCACTTCTGGATCGCTGGGATTTGGGGGGTGATCAAATACAAAAGCAATGATCAGTAACACCACTGGAGCAAGTAGTTCAAACAAAAAGTAGACACTAAAAAGACAATCTTCAGGGCTCTCGCTTTAACCAGTGTCAAATAGAAACGAATTCAAAATGGGGGGTGAAAAATGGCCTTTTGCTTCATGTGGAGTGTAGAGAATACCTCCTCTATATTTACACATAGACTGCACTTCCTGTATGTACATCAACTGCTCTGTGTGTCGTTGGGTGGTTGTGTAGTTGGGTAAAATGAAAGCGGCCACTGACAGCACAGCCCATTCAGGTCTCTTAGTATCAGTTAAAGGATCGGGGGCAGATATTTTGAATCGCTCTTACAGGGTTCCCTCCGGATGGGTAATGGGTAAAAAGACATTTTAAGAACGGGGGGCCAACACAAGAAGATCTCTGTCTCATCTCGGGTCATCAGTGATTCCCGATGCGTTACACAATTCTCGTATTGTAACTGGGCTTGGATCATGTCAGCCTTACCGTTATTGCCCTGTAGGGGCTGTTTTCATTCCCTGCCACCCTCAGAGAATTGTTTATCTGCTGAATAGACATTTTGCAGACACATGACCTAGTGAGGCCACAGTCCTTACTAAGAAAGCTAAGTGCACACACACACACACACACACACACACACACACACACACACACACACACACACACACACACACACTGCAGTATTTCTAATTTCAGTGTCGAACGTGTGCTCTGTCTTGCAGGGAGACATCGAGAAGGGACTGGAGATGAAGAAGTTGGTGCTGTCTGGCTTCCTTGCCAGTGAAGAAATCTACATCAACCAGCTGGAAGCCTTGCTACTGGTGAGACACGGACACACGCATGTACTTAGGTGCACAGAGACCGTTGCTCTCTGAGGTGGTGCGGGCCCGTTAAGGTGGACCAGAGCCAGCGGCGGTGGTTTGCAGTCAACGCCGCAAACTGGACTACCGTCAGCCATTTCCCGTAGCTATAGCTTGAGCTACCCTGAACTGAACACACTATCTAGGTTACTCATGCTCACACACTACGTCATTTCCTGTCTCTGCCCAGCCGCACTCTGCAGCCTCTATGAAGCAGAGCCTGGCCACCGTCTACGCTGTGCATCCTGTAGTCCGTCATTTCATTATTCCACTCACCGGTGCTGAGCCTTGCATCTAGACATGTAGATGTGTGTAAAATGTCGAATAGTTCAGCCAACACCACTCGCACCATGGTGCATTCACTGGTTAATGGCTCAGACAAACATAATCTTAGACACTGCCTTGTTAATGATGCAAGACTTTGGCAACACCAAATTTACTGGTACTTCCTCAAAGTTAAGGCGTATGTGCGGATGAGGGCGCAAGTGTGCGTGTGTGTGTTGTTTCCTCACAGCTGGTTTGGAGACACACACTGCACTCGTTTCCTGTTAATGAATGGTGTCTTTGAAGACTTGGGCAGCGACACTCTGGCCAGACACTTTCAGGAGTGTGCATGCACACACACACACACACACACACACACACACACACACACACACACACACACACACACACACACACACAAGATCATGGCATAATCGATTCTTTGCCATGCCCTCTGGGAGATGCATTACTTTTAGATCCGCTGCCGTTAAGCAGGAATAACTTCAGTGTCATCACAGTAGATCAGTGTCAGTCAGTAGATCGGTAACCCTTTAGTATGGGGAACGTAGTCACCATTAATTAGGTGCTTATTAGCATGCAAATTAGCAACATATTGGCTCTTAATTGGTCATTATTACGTACTCATTAATGCCTTATTCTGCATGGCCTTATTATACAACCAGTAAGCCATGAACTATGAGTTTTCCCTCTATAACCTCAGAATTATTGTTTATTAGTAGTACCATCTCAATATGCTTTGCTTAGTATGGCCTTTATAAGGTGGTAGTACCACAAGAAGAGTTATTCTCCCTTACTAACACTTAATGAATATGCTCTGTTCTTACATAACAAAACTACAAGTGTTCATAGTGTTAAATTACTGTAAATTAAGTTTTTGTTACTTAGAATATGTTCCCCATACTAAAGTGACATCCTGATCATTACTAATTCACTAGTAATTACGTTTTTTTATGTTCCCCATACTAAAGTGTTACCAGTAGATCTCTATAGGTATGTGCTCCCCTCCTCTCTGTTCCGCTCCTCTCGTCTCCCCTCCCATGCTGCCCCGTTCCGTCATGCTGTGGTGCTCCTATATCCAGTGGATATAGCCACCGGGGACGACTGCAGCGCTAGACCCACCGAACTCCAGATCATCTCCACAGCTCCAGCTCTTCCTCTGCCGCGTTCATTCCACCCCCAGATAGATTTCACTATGACCCGATAAGCTCTTCGAAAATGCAGTTTTCAACCCGGTCCAAAGTTGTACAGCTCAACCTCACTGTATCAGAACGAACCACTGTAGTTTGACTAAAATACTCAAGCCATTGCTGCATGTGTGTGTGTGTGTAATGTGTCTTTCTGCCCCCCCCCTCCAGCCCATGCGGCCCCTCAAAGCCACGGCCACCACCTCCCAGCCCGTGCTGACCATCCAACAGGTTGAGACCATCTTCTACAAGATCCAGGACATCTTTGAGATCCACAAGGAGTTCTACGATGCCATCTCCCCCAACATCCAGCACTGGGACGAGAAGGTCACCGTGGGGCATCTCTTCCAGAAACTGGTACGGAAACCGGCAGCTCGGGCTTTTTTCTATTTTTTGCCTTGTTTGGTCCTTTGTGAGTCTCCTTTCCGACCCCCACCGTCTCCCACTGGGTGCAGCGTCAAGTCGCTGTCTGACTCATGCAAGTTTTTATACTCACTGATCACTCAAAGTGTGTGTGAGTGTGTCCCTGTTTTTGTGATGACAGTAGAAGGGCATCATGCCCGTGAAGCTGTTCGTCATATCTCCAGCGCAATCTTAGTTTTGATTGTGTGGTGTTTGTACAGCTATCTTTCTGTGCACATGTTTGTCTGATTGTATTTGCAGAACTACAGCATGTCTGGTCTCTCACACTGCTCATTTTTTTGCGATCTTCCAGCACATAAATTAACTGCATAACTGTTTTGTACAGTCACTTGTGCATGTGTGCGTGTGTGTGTGTGTGTGTGTGTTTGTGCAAGTGTGCGATGACACAGAAAGATGACAGCTGGTGTCTAAAGGCGTTTTAGATGTTCTCATTGTCGTTTTCTCCCTGACGGTGTCGTCTAAATGGGGCGTCCCAGGATACAACATAGTGGCGTCACTGTGATCTCGCTGTGTGCGAGCCTGCTCGGCGGTCCTCGTGTACTTAAGAAGCTCTCAACGGAGGCGATTAGAATGGACGGGCTGACGCAACACGAAGTAAATAAAGTTGTCCTCCGAAAGCTCTCGAACCTCAGCATACAGACCTGAAAGAAAAAGCCCTCATGAAATCCAGTTTAAATCCCTGTGCTGTCGTCATTAAAGAGTAACGAAACCCCAGACCCACATCGAAAGGTTTAAAAACATGGAAGGCTGGTCACGGTACACTGCTGCTGGGTTTGTTGGACGTAGGTGTGTCAAAGAAGCAGCACTGACGGTACTGTTGACGATTGGTAGTGTTGACTCTTGTCTTCCTGGCGGTCAGTGCTCACAGGTGTGCTGGTACAACGAAATCCGTTCGGTACCTCCCACTTTTGTACCGGTACTGTACAAATATTGATACTCGGCCGTATCTGGGACTGCTTCCATCGGATATTCATCAGGGATATTTGCTGAGCTTTTACAGCAGTGGACAGGATCACCTGTTTGTAAAGAGAAGTCATCCACGGATACTGGTCGTGGTGATACCGGGACGATATCGGGCTAAAATGGAGCGTCAGTATCGGAGATGTTACTCGGAATCGAAACTCGATACCAAAAGCCACGAGTAGTAATGTATTTTATAGTAGTAGGAAAAAAACCGATTCAGTCTCAGTTATGTTGCCTGTTGACCCCAAACTAATGGTGCAAGTCTGAACTGTTCAGCCAACCTAATAGATGGGACTAGTACTCGGTGTTGGCCGATACTTAAAGATTCGTACCCGGGACCGGTATCGACAATGAAAAAGTGATATTTGTACACCCCTAATAGTTAATATGCTACATAGGCCTCACTGACATTTAATCAGTCAGCTCTGATTCTGAAAACATGGCGGTCTGTGTTGATTTTCGACACGAGATCCATTTCATTCGCTCACAGATAACGTAGCCATCTTTCATTAAAGGCACCATTAGTGCCCTTCTCTCCCTCTCTTCCTTCCTCCTTCTCTTTTTTTCCCCTCTCATGGACCACAGGAGTCCCACCGCCAAGTGACATCCATTAGTAGAGTCATTCACGTCCATCTGTGCTGTGTATTTGTATGTATTTTTGTATTTACGTGTACGTGCGCATGTTGGTTGGTAACTAAGCGTTTAGTCAGACTGGCGGAGTGGCGGTACAGATGGCAGTGTAATTAGCCGGTCCGTTCCCCACTGCTTCTTTGGAACAGTGACGAGAGAGAACAGAGTAAGACAGAAACAGGGAGGCAGGCAGATGAAGAGCGGTTCACAGGTCTGAGTCCTCACACCTTTTCATGGGCGAGAAAAGGGCTCAGCTGTGTCTGAAGTCCTGCCAGAGCTTTCGTCTTGACAGGAGCTCGGCTTCACCGGCCAGCTTGGTAAAACTGCCCGTGTGCTTTGAAAATCTGTGCGGGCCTACGGCGGACATCGCCTCATCCTGCGAGGGTCGCTTTCCTCATAAGGCTTTGAGTGATTCAAGTTATAAACCGGGAATAGATTTCTAATTAATGCTGGGCAATACAGAAAATATGATTACACAATGTCAATATATATTGCCATATCTGCTTACAAATGCAAAAATACCATATGTAAGAAACCACTTGAGATTCATCAACTGGATAAAATGATCCAGTTGATGAATTAATTTACAATTTCCTTGAACAGATGCTTTTATCCAAAGTGATGTACATCTGAGAGTTAATACAACACAAGCAAGGATCTAATCAGGGGGCGACCACACAAGTAAGTAGGTTCAAGTCCAATAGGACATAGGTGTCAACAGGCAGTGCACAAAGGCAATGCATAGGGTCTATAGAACCGATTGTTTTTTTTTAAATACCATCAGGCGTGGAGGTGTTTTAGAAGGAGCTGGGTTTTAAGCTTCTTCATAAAGATGGAGAGGGACTCAGCAGATCAAATGGAGTTTCGTAACTCGTTTCACCACCAGGGAACTACAGAAGAGAAGAGTCTGGCTAGTGACTTAGGGCCCCGTTGTGGCGGAAGTGCCAGACACCTTTCATTGGCAGAGTATAGTGAGCGGGACTGAGTGTAGACCTGAATGATTGAGTTCAGGTAGGCTGGAGCCGTTTTAATTGCTGTTTTGTGAGCAAGCATTAAGGTTTTGAATTTGATGCGGGCAGCAACTAGGAGCTAATGGAGGGATATGAACAGCGGAGTGACATGTGCTGTTTTGGTTTGGTTGAAGACCAGATGCACTGCCGCTTTCTGGATCATTTGCAGAGGTTTGAAAGTGCATGCAGGTAGACCTGCCAGTAAGGAGTTGCAGTAGTTAATACGTGATATTTTATTTTATTACTTTATTGATCCCCGTGGGGAAATTCTTCCTCTGCATTTAACCCATTCTAGCTATGTAGCAAGGAGCCCGGGATTTTATTTATTGCCTCATTATAATTTTTCTACCCCGCTTATTTTTACAACCTCGCTTATTTATACTATATGTTGTTTGTTCTTGTTTTTTTTAATCATTTACCTTGTCTAGTGTTGCTGGTCTGAGAGTCACCAAACGAAATTTCGTTGTGTGCGCACAGTGACAATAAAGTATCTTAACTTATCTATCTTATCTTACGTATATAACAAGAGCCTGTACCAGGAGTTGTGCTGCATGCTCACTCAGGTAGGGTCTAATTTTCCTGATGTTGTACAGGGCAAATCGGCACAACCGAGCAATCGAGGCCACGTGAACCTTAAAGGTTAGTTGGTCATCAGTCATGACACCCAGGTTTCGGCAGACTTTGCGGGCACGAGTTTGGTTGATCTGAGCTGGATATTGATCTGTTGTTGTAAGGATGGACTGGCTGGGATGACAAAGAGCTCAGTCTTAGATAGGTTAAGCTGAAGGTTGCATTCTTTCATCCGTGCAGAGATATCAGCAAGGCATGATGATATTCGTGCCGAGACTGTGAGGTCATCTGGTGGGAATGATAGGAAGAGCTGGGTATCGTCAGCATAGCAATGGTGTGAGAAACCATTGGAGAATATGGTTGCACCAAGTGAGGTGATGTATATCGAGAAGAGAAGGGGACTGAGCACTGACCCTTGAGGTACCCCTATGGATAAGCCATGCGGTTTGGACACTTCTCTCCAAGATATTCTAAAAGATGTCCCCGCGAGACAACAAAATGGGGTTATCATGATATGACTATCCAAATTCCAGCCCTATACAGTACTATCTTAAGATGATAAATGATCATTTTGAATTATTGCCCTGCTTTATTTCTAAAGGTAATGTTATACATGTTACAGAAGAGTAACTAGAATCGTCATCCTTAGATTAAGTAATCCCTTTATAAGAATAAAAAGGCTTTTTTTTTAGACTCCTGTAATCGAAAAATTATCATGTTCTTGATGATAAATTCTTCAATTTGGACTGTTTTGTAATAATAGTAGTATAATAATAGTTTGAAATAATCAAGCATATATAGGGTGAAATTCTGAAACAAGGGTGGTAAAGGTTTTGGTGTAGATTATCAGATTTTTCTAATGTTGGCACACTTACAGATTTGAACTATTTCTCTAATATGAAAATGGTTCTGAGAATCTTCTGGAATGTTTCTGTGATAGAGTTGTGTTTTGTGTGTGACAAGACAAACAAACTGCCTTAAAGAGACCAAGTGCAGTCTGGGGTCTTTATTCAGATCAGTTTTAATGTGTTGCATTATAAAATGTATTTTTTAAAAAGAAGGTTGAAATCATAGAATAAGTGCAAATGACTGACTGATGCAGTCATTTTTGATGGCACATTAAGGTTAATAAGGCATTAGTGGAAAATCTTTGGGCCATTTAGAGAAAACGGCATTGTTAAAACTGAAACGGGGGAGGGGGGGGCCTATGGCCAGCCGACCTCGTTTAGCTTTTCTGTTGTTGTGGTGGACGACAACAGAGTACAGCTCTTTGATTGGATTTACTGTATGCTGTCATCCCTGTCTGAAGAAGAAAGAAGAGAGAGAAAGAAATAAAGCCACTTTATTTTGTCGTTGTACAAGTTGTACTTTTACAATGACATTTATTTCCTGCATTTACTCCATCCTATTGTATAAGAGCAGTGGGCAGTTGCAGCACCTGGGGACTAACTCCAGCTCTTCTTTCCATTGCCTTGGTCAGGGGCACAGACAGGAGTATCAACCCTAACATGCATGTCTTTTTGATGGTGGGAGGAAATGGGAGCACCCGGAGGAAACCCACGGAGACACGAGGAGAACATGCAAACTCTACACAGAAAGGACCTAGGACGGCCTGGGGTTCGAACCCAGGACCTTCTTGCTGTGAGGCAACAGTGCTAACCACTGGCCCAAACAGCACATGACTGGCATCATTGTTAGTAAATAGACATTAAGACCAAATGTTAATACATTTTCTTAAAGCTGCTACAAGGAGTTTTGGATTTTTGTTCCATTCGCGCAACGCTGCGGACAAATACGGACGGTTTTCTGGAAGAACATCGTCATTGTTGCAAAGATCTCCATTCCTGCTCTGGTATCTGGTGCATTTATGTTGAAGAGAAGAGTTTGTGAGATGTACAGTGATTAGGTAATGTATATCTGATAGTGGCTGTGTATCCTGTCTGTGTGCTGTAAATCGTTTGGTCGGATCGTGGAGGGAATCCGACCCGGAGACAAGCATTTGAAATCCTTATACGACAATATCCGATCTTCTCGCTGAAGGTCTGATGTGACTGTCGGTCATATATATTTCAAAATTAAAATGAGACTGATAAGTAGTCAGTGCAAAGCTCCTTGTAGCAGCTTTAGCTACAAATATTCAATGTGTAGATAAAAAAATGCTGATATGTATGTTTTGTCATTTCAAAAGTAAATTACTTACTTTAATGTTGAGTTAATTACTAGACTTCAACATTCAGGGTTTCTTTTAATGTAACTTCCCTTGAGCATTAAATTGTTCCAGTTGGTTCTTCTCCTGGATAAGATTGACATTCAGGTCCTAATTGTCCTAATTAGCTCTTCAGTGGCAACACTAGTCTACGCTCTGGCTTATGAGCTACAGCCAAACGATAGAAAACATTTGATGACTTCATTAGTACAGCTCCATGTAAATCCACCTCCTGCAAAAACCGGTCTGAATCTGTCGGCTTAGTGTTGCTAGTCTCGCTCCTTTAATGCCACGCCTGCGTTTCATCCAGCCTGTCCTTCTGTCTCTGCTCAAAGGGATGTGATGGAGGACAAAACCACAGTCCTGAATCATCACATGATTTTAAAAGGTGGTTCGGAAAAGCTGTTGTGCTTTTCAAATTCTACTAAAACCTGAAGACCATGGGGTGTCCGGGTGGCGTAGCGGTCTGTTCCATTGCCTACCAACACGGGGATCCCGGTTTGAATCCCCGTGTTACCTCCGGCTTGGTCGGGCGTCCCTACAGACACAATTGGCCGTGTCTGTGGGTGGGAAGCATGATGTGGGTATGTGTCCTGGTCGCTGCACTAGCGCCTCCTCTGGTCAGTCGGGGCGCCTGTTCGGGAGGGGGGGGGAATAGCGTGATCCTCCCATGCGCTACGTCCCCCTGGCGAAACTTCTCACTGTCAGGTGAAAAGAAGCAGCTGGCAACGCCACGTGTATTGGACGAGGCATGTGGTAGTCTGCAGCCCTCCCTGGATCGGCAGAGGGGGTGGAGCAGCGACCGGGACAGCTCGGAAACATGGGGTAATTGGCCAAGTATAATTTGGGTGAAAGGGGGGGGGGACCTGGACACCTAACGTAATGGAAATGCATGTCTAGCAATGGGCATATGTTGTCCAACATGTCAGTATGGGGCACAACTATTTTCATTTCCTTTTCCATTTCATCCTGAGCAACCAGATCAGCCTGTGCAGCCTCGGTCCTCCCCACCCCCTCATCCTTTCTCTTTTCATCTCTCCCACCTCACCTCAGTCCCAGGGCTGTTTTTGTATGGTTACCGGCTGCTTACAGTTGTGATCCTGTTGTTCTGAGCCCACCGTTAAATTGGAAATGTTGCCCTGAGACGACCCCGGGGTGACTGATGGAATCGTGAGTTTTTCCTGGTTGCCGGAGGTGTCGGAGTGTCTCTGAGGGGAATCAATTCAAACTAATGAAATGACAAAGTTGTGACATTTTGCTTTCCTTACTTACTGTCTGGCCCAGCTGCCAGGTGAGATACAACTGCATCTGAGATTTATCTAGACACATGCCATTGCTTTTCTACCTGTCTAAAGTTTTCATGTAGACACAAAGGCATCAATGAAGTCGAGACGAGACTTCGAAATTATCAGATAGCTTCTGCCCTTGTTGCTCGGAGGAAAGGTAACAGGAATGATGCTGACTGACTTTCTTCTGTTCATCATCCATGGATGGATCTTATTAAATATTAGGGTTGACTGATATTGGGGGGGAAAAAATCCAACAACATTGTGATTTTTTTTGGGGTTTTTTGTTTGTTTGTTAATTTCTGTGATTTGTATTGCAGTATTGCGTGAATGAGAGGGAGGACAGCGGAGTGGTGAGGATGCAAGGAGTAGAGGTGATGTAGGCATATGAGTTTAAATAGATGGGGGTCAGCTGTCCAAAGTAATTGGGAGTGCGGAAAGGAGGTGAAGAAGAGAGTGCATGCGGGGTGGAGTGGGTGGAGAAGAGTGTCAGTATTGATTTGCGACAGAAGGGTACCAGCAAGAGTTAAAGGGAAGGTTTACAAGATGGTGGTGAGACCAGCTATGTTGTGTTGTATGATCTGGAGACAGTGGCACTGACGAAAAGACAGGAGGTGGAGCTGGAGGTGGCAGAGTTGAAGATGCTAAGATTTTCATTGGGAGTGACGAAGAAGGACAGGATTAGGAACGAGTATATTAGAGGGACAGCTCAGGTTGGACGGTTTGGAGACAAAGCAAGAGAGGCAAGATTGAGATGGTTTGGACATGTGCGGAGGAGAGATGCTGGGTATATTGGTAGAAGGATGCTGAATATGGAGCTGCCAGGGAAGAGGAGAAGAGGAAGGCCAAAGAGGAGATTTATGGATGTGGTGAGGGAGGACATTCAGGTGGCTGGTGTGACAGAGGAAGATTCAGAGGACAGGAAGAGATGGAAACAGGTGATCTGCTGTGGTGACCTCTAACGGGAGCAGCTGAAAGAAGAGGAAGAAGCAACATGTTTGCAGTATGAAAGAATGAACTGGAGTCGGACAGTTTCACCAGATATACAGCTGTTAACTTGTGAAACCACCGCATCCGTTGCATCGTTCACTCTGTTGCAGTGTGGCTGTTGCACATGTGTATCTCACCACGTGGCTTCTGAAATGACATGTTCAGCCATAGAGCCGGGCGATGATTTGGTACTATCATTTATTGTCTTTCAGTGGTATTGTAATGGAATGAAATTTGAATATTGTCATACTGTGCTACAGCTTTGTTCCCTAAATTAACAGTGATAAGAATCTATTACCCGAAAATGTCTCACAATATTTGGGGAAGTATTATTTGAAAACTAGGTTTGGTTTGACGTAATACAGTACTGTGGTCACAGAGAACCCTGGTCTCCGGTTGGTTGGGGGGCGTGCATTAAAACTGTATAATCCACATGTAGTTCCGCTTAATTTAAATCTCTCTTCTAAATTCATACGCCGGGCACCACGTCATTCTGTTAACCACAGCAACACACTGATTCAGTAGCACACCCAGTCTTCATTCAAAGTTAGCTTAGTGGCAGGCGTCCGGGTATCATAGTGGCCTATCCCGTTGTCTACCAACACGGGGATCGTCAGTTCGAATCCCCGTGTTACCTCCGGCTTGGTCGGGTGTCCCTACAGACACAATTGGCCGTGTCTGCGGGTGGGAAGCCGGATGTGGGTACTTTGGTACTTTGCATTACCAAACGGGTCAATATGATGAAGCTCAGTGGGATTAGCAAACATGGTGTTATATGTAGCAGATATCTTGATGTATATATCAATATCAGGTAAAATACAATACGACAGGGTGTCTGAGTGGTGTGGCGGTCTATTCCGTTGCCTACCAACACAAGGATCGGTGGTTCGAATCCCCGTGTTACCTCTGGCTTGGTCGGGCATCCCTACAGACAAAACTGGCCGTGTCTGCGGGTGGGAAGCCGGATGTGGGTATGTGTCCTGGTCGCTGCACTAGTGCCTCCTCTGGTCGGTTGGGGGCGCCTGTTTTGGGGGGGGGGACTGGGGGGAACAGCGTGATCCTCCCACGTGCTACGTCGCCCTGGTGAAACTCCTCTCTGTCAGGTGAAACAAAGTGGCTGGTGACTCCACATTTATCGAAGGAGGCATGTGGTAGTCTGCAGCCCTCCCGGATCGGCAGAGGCGGTGGAGCAGCGACCGGCTCGGAAGAGTGGGGTAATTAGACGAAAGATAAAAAATATTGAACAAGAATTTGATTTTTTAAAATTTTCTTCATAGCTAAACTATCTGTTTGTCATATATTGTAATTCATTCGTGTCATCCATTCTCTAACATTTATAAATCATCACTTACAATTTACATCAGAAGAAAATTTAGTATTTATTGGTGCGTTTACTAAAAAGAAAGGGTTGACATTTGTTTGAGGGAGGATATGTTCCAGTCCATTAGTTAATTATTTGGGCTTAGGTAGCATACTACTACCAGACCCAGGAATGAATTTCCTGTTACAGTACAGTTTAAATCTGGTCTCATCTTGATTTATTTCTATTTAAAGAGGGACACATAGATACTTGGTTACATACTGAATAAGGAAAAAATTGGGGGGGAAAAAGGGGGGGTTAGCTTAGCGGCTAACTTTTGCGTCATAACCTTCTGAGTCCAAAAAGTCCAACAAAAGAATAAGTCGGTACTTTTATTTTAATTCTTTGGTACGTTACATGGCGTAGTTACATGGGGTAAGCGGGATGGTCCCTTATTTAACAGTCTAATGTGATAAACCTCAGTTGGATTCTTAATGATGGCATTTTTGCATATTTAAGCAGATATTAGGGGTATATATGTACATATTGTTATGGTGTAGTATTTCCTCGGATTAATGTGATAGCACTTGTCTCCATATCGTCCAGCATTCTTCAGCCCTGTTAGATATTATTTTGGCCCTGTTGGATATTATTTTGATTTCTTTTAATCCATGGCTGCGTTTGGCGTCCACCCATGCTCAGAATATTGATCTCTACCCTGGTCTTTCAAGTGTCCTCTGGGGGCCTGATGGTTTTTCTGCCTTCCCTTTGTTGTTACACAGCGAGGAGAAAAGAGGAAATAGAGGAGGGGGAGGAGAAAATGGGGGGGGGCAGAGTGGAGGCTAACAAGTTTCATCTGTATCGTCCTTTCAGTCGAGTCTTATGTCATCGCTCTAATGGGACATCTCTTCGGCCCGGCCCTTCAGCCGCTGCTGGTGCAGGACGCATACTAACAAGCCGGCTGCCGGTCCGCTGCTTCGCCACGGACGAGGAAGGCGAGGGAACCTGATAATGAAAGACGAAACGGCTCAAAAGGAACGAGAGAGTTCTGTAATCGGAGAGAAAGCGTGAATGCGACTTGTTTCCAAATCAGAAAGTGCAGCAGAACCGCCCGGTTGGGCGGTGTGCGTGCGAGCATGCACTTTCCGTACCATGCGCATGCGTGCAGGAGTTGGACGTGCATCAGCGAGGTAACCCTGTGCAGGGCTGACAGAGCAGAACGGACTCCGGCACACTCAGACAGTCCCCTACTTCATTCGGATCAGATATGATGAAACTGGAATGATCCCGGGTAATTGCACCCACAAAAAAAAAAAGGCATGCATTGGAGGGGAGAGGGAAATACTACGTCTTAAACAAAATGCAACCAACATACAGACAACGCTAAAAACATCATAATAACGATGTTTTGGGGTATATTAAAAAACATCTATATACAGTTAAGGTCAAAATTATTAGCCCCCAAGGAACTATGGAACATTTCCCTAAAATTCTGCCCAATGTTTGCATCATTCATAAAACGTTACATAGTAAAACATTCATCAGTGTTACGCCCCTATTTGGTCTTCAGGTTTGCTTTATACCAAATGTAGTGAAAATTGAGGTGGTCAGAATTATTAGCCCCCATGTAATTTTTTTGCTTTCAAAACACACCTGAGCAATCAATCAGCTTTCAAACCACGCCTGAGCAATCAGTCAGCTTTCAAACCACGCTTGAGCAATCAGTCAGCATTGAACTTTACTTAAGGGACTCCAATGAACTGGGCTAGTGACACTTGAACACTTGATTGAGAGGGACTACTCTTTAATTCTTGGTAAGAAGTAATTTCATCATGCCAAAAAGTAAAGAAATCAGTCTGGAACTCAGAAAGAAGATAGTGGATGCTCATCTTAAGAGGGAAGGCTATACTGCCATTTCCAAGCGTTTCACAGTGTCTAGAACAGCTGTACGTTGCATCATTGCAAAGCACGAGGAGACAAGTTCTGTTAGAAACAAACCTGGGCCTGGTCCAAAGTGCAAGATTTCAAAAACGTTGGAGAGGAAAATAGTCAGAGATGTCAACAACAATCCCCGGATCTCTGCCAAGATGATTGTTGCTGAACTTGCCTCTTCTGGACTTGATGTTTCAAGGAAGACTGTTGTGAGGGCGCTTCATTTTGGTGGGCTTCGAGGTCATCGTCCAAGAAAAACTCCATTGCTCACGCAGCGGCACATCAGAGCCAGACTGAAGTTTGCCCGTGAACATTTGAAACATGGGCATGAGTTTTGGAAGGCTGTCTTTTGGTCTGATGAGACTAAACTTGAGCTGTTTGGGCACACGGATGTTGCTTTTGTTTGGCGAAGGAAGGGAGATGCCTTCAACCCTAAAAACACAGTTGCCACAGTTAAACATGGTGGTGGGAGCATAATGCTGTGGGGCTGTTTTGCTGCTTCAGGCACAGGGAACCTTGTTCGGGTGCATGGGATCATGAAGAAAGAAGACTTTAAGGATAATGTAAAGAATCTGCTGCCAGTCTAGCTTTAGGTCACTGCTGGGTCTTCCAGCAAGACAATGACCCGAAGCATACAACCAAGTTGGTCCAAAATGAAGGTCCTGGAGTGGCCCTCTCAGAGCCCAGATCTCAATCCTATTGAGAATCTGTGGCGGGAGCTCAAGGTTAATTTCCATGCTTGAAAACCACGCAATTAAGATCCCTCAAGAGACACGTGCCAACCTAGTTAGGAACTACCATAAGAAGTTGTTGTCAGTTGTGAGTCAGAAAGGTTACACTATTGACTAATCATTGTCAGAGGGCTAATAATTTTGGCCCTGTCATTTTTGTTTTTTCTTGTTTCAGTTCAGCGCATCAGTAAAATATCTTAATCAAGCTTAGTGGAGATTTTGTCTTTGTTCTTTTGGAAGCAATTAAGCGATAAACACTTTTGGTTGTGGTAATGTCCATGGGAAAGTTAAGGGTTTTGTTTGATTTGATATAGGGGGCTAATAATTCTGACCTTAACTGTATGGGGGTGTACAAATCTCAGCAGAACAGCATCACCGAGCTCCCGCGTGTTAATGAGAGCGTTTTAATTAAAACAGTGTGAGGGGAAATCACAGTGCCTCTGCTCTCAAACAGCCAACGCTGCCAGTAGAAAGACAATGGACCCAACACGCCTGGACTGCTGTTTCAAGTGGACACGTGATTAATTCACTTCGTTAGAAAACATTTGGATATTTGTTTTAAAAGAATGATGTAATATTGGCAGTGTGAGAAGCATTATTTTCTCTCATATTGATAAAAGATGGCAGTTAGTTGATGACGTCACTGTGTTTCTCTGCTCAACATGTGGTGAGAAGAAGAGCGTGAGGGCAGATATTTACAGTTGATGCTAGATCCAACGCGGCGTAGGCACGGAAGTAGACGTGATTATTGGCTGTTGCGTCGGCCAATAGACAGCGCGGAACCTCGAAGCGCACTGACTGCCAGACCAACAGACAGTTGGGGCGAATTAAGTTAACGTTAGTTAGCTAGCGACCGCAATAGCGGTAGGGTTAGGGTTAGGTTTACGGTACGATCTGGCAATGTTAAGGTCGGTTGTAAGCTAGCTAGCTAAATGTTTCAGTGTGCATCGTTTGTTTCAAGTCAGTGAGCTTCGAGGTTCCGCGCTGTCTATTGGCCGACGCAACAGCGGATCACGGCTACTTCCGTGCCTACACCCCGTTGGATCTAGCATCAACCGATTTTCACTGGTGAAGCACTGTAGTGCACGCAGAAGAAGAACCGGCGTTGTACTGTGGTAGTCGGTGCAGCTTTAATGTACTCTGGCGTCTAAACCATCACCCGATCCCTCCCCGTCGTGGTTATAATGAACTTAAGAGTAGTGAAGACCCTTGTCCTGCCTGTGTGTGTGTGTGTCTCTCTCTCTCTCTCTCTCTCTCTCTCTCTCTCTCTCATCTCTCTCTCTCTCTCTATCGCTGATCCTTGCTACTCCCTGAAATCCTGTGTTCTCTCTCTCGTGTTGTGCGTCCTTGCAGGCCAGCCAGCTCGGGGTGTACAAGGCCTTCGTGGACAACTACAAGGTGGCGCTGGAGACGGCAGAGAAGTGCAGCCAGGCCAACAGCCAGTTCCAGAAGATATCCGAGGTGCGTCGTCCAGGCTGCAGACTCGACAGACACACCTGTCTTGCCGCAGTCGTTAAAGTCAGTGGTGTTGCTGATGGGCGGTTCACGGTCTGTGCGTCGATTTAGTCGGTGCTTGTGTTCAGGACTGGTACACCAGATGACCCGAGCTGTTCTTGCAGTAGATCCTGTGCACTGGCGGGCAGTGTGCTTTGGTCAAGCACAGCCCGGGCATCATCAAAAGTGTTATTTTCTACCGGTGCCCCCGCAGAAATGAGACGATGAAGATGTCAACATGACGAAAAATCACTCCCCAAACTTCTGGAGGAAACACTGACACCGAATAACTCTGCCTGAGACACGGGGAGCAAAGCACTTACAATCAGTGGGGTGGGGGATATATATATATATATATATATATATATATATATATATATATATATATATATAGTGTTGTGTGTGTCTTTGTGTATGTATGTGTGTATGGGTAATAAGAAGGGTTTTTCTGCTCCGCTTGTTTCAGAACCTCAAAGTGAAGGGTCCTAAAGACTCCAGAGAAAGCACCACAACTGACACAATGGAGGGTAAGAGTGTGTGTGTGTGTGTGTGTGTGTGTGTGTATGTGTGTGTGTGTGTGTGTGTCCGTGTGCTCATCTGTATGAGGTTGGCTTGCTGCTCGACACGACTGTCTCTGCTCCTTCTGTTTGTGTATGCAGTAGCAGGCTTTGGGAGGCATGCCGGCGCATGTGTGAGTGCTGTCCGCTCTGCTTCTTGTCTCTCTCTCTCTCTCTCTCTCTCTCTCTCTCGCTCTCTCCCTCTCTCTCTCTCTCTCTCTCCCTCTCCCTCTCTCGCTCTCCCTCTCTCTCTCTCCGCTCTCTCTCTCCCTCCCTCCCTCTCTCTCTCGCTCTCTCTCTCCCTCCCTCCCTCTCTCTCTCCCTCTCTCGCTCTCCCTCTCTCTCTCTCTCTCTCTCTCTCTCTCTCTCCCTCTCTCTCTCTCTCTCTCTCTCTCTCCCTCTCCCTCTCTCGCTCTCCCTCTCTCTCTCTCGCTCTCTCCCTCTCTCTCGCTCTCTCCCTCTCCCTCTCTCGCTCTCCCTCTCTCTCTCTCGCTCTCTCTCTCCCTCCCTCCCTCTCTCTCTCGCTCTCTCGCTCTCCCTCTCTCTCTCTCGCTCTCTCTCTCTCCCTCCCTCCCTCTCTCTCTCTCTCTCTCTCTCTCTCCCTCTCTCTCTCTCTCGCTCTCTCGCTCTCCCTCTCTCTCTCTCGCTCTCTCTCTCTCCCTCCCTCTCTCTCTCTCTCTCTCTCTCTCCCTCCCTCTCTCTCTCTCTCTCTCTCTCTCTCTCGCTCTCTCTGTCTAGCTCGCTCTCTCGCCAGCTCGCTCACTCGCTTGCTGAGAGGTACTGAGAAGGGAGGGAGAGCATCAGAGAACAGAGAGGAGCAGAGGGATATGGAGGTGCTACTTGTCCTCAGACTCTGCTGTAATTGCACATACGGTAACAAGCTGCATGATGTCGTCCGCCGCCGTTTGACCGCTCGGGGGGGCGTTTGTGCGTTTCTGTCTGAGCGTTTCCTGTGCACCGCGGTTGGCATGCTGGGACCGTCGGTGTATCGTCTAATGTTGGGGCAGGTGGATAGACAAGTTGAGAACGTGTCCTGCGGATGTGTTTGTCATGCTGATTCACGCGCTCTCAGTTCTGGTGGACCGTCGCCGGTGTCCGGCTCAGCCCATTTGGGACACGAGTGTGTTGTTAGGTGCGGTAAGAGTTTGGACAATTTTGTACCGTCCCAGTGTTCCTTTCGTTCCAGTCGGTATGTACGTGGAACGTGTCGCGCGTGTGTGTGTGTGTGTGTGTGTGTGTGTGTGTGGTCCATGCGAGACCGAGCGGCGCCGGCCTGCAGAAGTTGATGCGACGCCGGGTAGTCTCCGTTTTAGGCGTCGGGGTGTGTTTGTGTAGGGGGTATGTGCAGGGATGTTGCTGCTGAGGATGCTGTGTGCTGGACCGCCGCATGACTGACAGGTAGATCGAGCACTCTCACCCCTGTAACACACCCCAGACAGCGGGGGGGGGGGGTGACAGGTAGCTCAAGCACTCTCACCCCTATAACACACCACACAGAGAGGAGGGGGGGTGCGATTAAAGAACAGAGAACTGTTTCCCTTCCTCTGCACAAAGATGGGGGGATTGATGTGTGTGTGTGTGTGTGTCTGTGTGTGTGTGTGTGAGACGGAGAGAGAGCGAGTGTGTGAGACAGCTCATTACTGTCCACTGCTCATCAACGTAAGCTGTTTTGGGGGGATTTTGCCCGGCCCCCGCCGATGCGGGGAGCAGATCTGCCTCTCAGCAGAGCGGGATGGAAGGATGGAGCGAAGGATGAAAAGCGAGAAGAAGTGCGGCATCGGGAGTGACGGGTGTCACACAGCCGTAACAAGTGACGCGGATGACAAGCGACCCACGCTGTGGTTGCGCGTGTGTGCCCACGTGTCGGTGTGCCGGCGAAGTGTGTGTTAATCTGTGCGTCGGGAGGAGATACAAGGGGGAGTCGAACCGATCCTCTCGGATCACTGACGCGAGAGTCCCACCACGCCTGCCTCCGCCCGTCCCCCGTGTTACCGCACAGACGGCGTGCGTGCCAGATGTAGTGGGATGGACGAGGGCGAGCCATGCCGGGGTAGCGCCATATTGCCTCGGTAATTAGCTGGGGCGGCGTCTCTGTCGACCGTCTCCACCGCTGTCTCTTCGTTACGGGGCGCGGCCGGCTCGTTCCGCCTCAGTGCCCGCCCCGTTGTTCTAACCGCCAGTCATTTCCCCGTCTGCCTGTCCCGCAGAAAGACGCCCGCCGGCGTCCTCCGATGTCGTGAGGTAATTCTGCCATCTTCTCTTCCCGCTCTCGCTTCCCCCCCCCCCCTTTTCTCCCCAATTGTATCCGGTCAATTACCCCGCTCTTCCGAGCCACTCCGCTCGCTGCTCCACCCCCTCTGCCGACCCGGGGAGACTACCACATGCCTCCTCCCATACATGTGGAGTCGCCAGCGGCTTCTTTTCACCTGACAGTGAGGAGTTTCACCGGGCAGATGTAGCGCGTGGGGGGATCACGCCGTTCCCCCCAGTCCCCCCCCCCCCCAAACAGGTATCCTGACTGACCAGAGGAGGCGCTAGTGCAGCGACCAGGACACATACCCACATCCGGCTTCCCACCCGCAGACATGGCCGATTGCGTCTGTAGGGACGCCCCACCAAGCCGGAGGTAACACAGGGATTCGAACCGGCGATCCCCATGTTGGTAGGCAACGGAATAGACCGCTACGCCACCCGGACGCCTCTCTTTCCTCTCTTTTATTCGCCCGGTCTGCTTATCTATCCATTCCCCACTCGCTCGCTTCATCTACCCCCCTAGGGCAGGGCAAGACTTCGTTATTAGTCATTGTACTTCAGTGGTATTTGCATCGGTATGAAACTCAGACGTTGTCACACTGTGATACGCAGTTTTGTTGTGTCGCTAAATGTCGATGAGGGTCTGTTAAGAAATACTCACAGAACGAGGTCGGGAATATATTTTGGAGGTATTATTTGAAAACCGTCCTTATGATTTATACTTTGCGTTACCAAACAGTTCGATGTGATGAACCTCAGCTGGATTCTCCAACACGGTGTCTCTGCATATGTAGGCAGGTAGTGTGTTGTAGTATATCCACGCTCTCTCGCCGTCTCACTTGCTCTTGCTCTCTCACTCGCTCACTCTCGCTCTCTCTCAATTCCATTCAATTCAATATTCAATATTTGCTTTATTGGCATGACATACGTTTGTGCACATATTGCCAAAGCATATAAAACAACAACACAACAATGATCATAATAACAGCAACAACAACAATGATTATGATATCCAACAATAGCAATAGGTGCCGTCGCCCACCGTCTCTCAAGTTGTGACAGGAAGATATAAATCTTGCTGAGATGCTCGCCGCTGGCCCCCCTCCCAGGACCCCCCGCAGCTTACCTGCGTCGTCCATTTCCTGGTACTCTGGAATCACATTTTCCAGCTCCTGGACAAAAGCCCGTCGCTGTTTTTCAAATTTGTCACATTTAAGGAGGAAGTGTTTTATAGCCTGATTTATCCTCATGTTTGTTTGGGATGCAGTGCTGGCCTGAGGTTGGTTGGTCTTAGTATTTGTTAAAGGGTTCGTGAGTCTCAGAGCCAGCTGCTTCAGGGGACTCTTTTCGGCGTTCAGTTCTTGGGTTTTCAGAGCTTTAAAGTGCAATGTATTTGTTGGGCTTGTGTTTAAGTGCATCCAAAAATTTAGAGATCTTTTTTGTACATTTATCAACAATGGAAACCGGCCTAATTCTGCCCTACATTGTGTTTTCAGAATCAGTCTACAGAATTCAGCATGTAGGGTTTCTGCTGGATGCTTGTCCCATCTAGTGTAGCTGGAAAGACTGAGTGTACCCCATACCTCACTTCCATATAGTGCAATGGGCAGAATTACACTATCAGACAGTTTGCACCAGATGGAGATTGGTATATCAATGTTAAAGAATTTGTTTTTAATTGCATATAGAGCTCTGCGAGCTTTTTGTTCTAGGTTATTCACTGCCCTACTGAAACTCCCCGATACTGTAATAATTAGACCAAGGTAAGTATACTGCATCGTATGCGCTAAGGTGATGCTACCTAGAGTCAACTGGTATCTATTTTCCTGACATCTGGGCTTCTTCCGGAAGATCATTACTTTTGTCTTTTTTGGATTTATTGCCAGGGCCCAGTGCTGGCAATAGTCCTCAAGCAGGTCTAGTAGTTGTTGTAGCCCACCTGCGGTTGGTGACAACAAAACTAGATCATCTGCATAAAGCAAACATTTCACTTCCATGTCATACAGGGGGAGACCTGGGGCTGCAGACTGTTCCAGCTGCACCGCCAGTTCATTAATATATATATTAAACATTGTCAGGCTAAGTCCACAGCCCTGTCTCACCCCTCTATTCTGAGTGAAGAACTCAGTGTGCTTGTCTCCAATCTTAACGGCACATTTGTTGCCCGAATACGTTGACTTTATTATGTCATACACTTTACCCCCTACCCCACTTTGTAAAAGTTTATAGTATGGTCCTTCATGCCAAATAGAGTCGAAAGCTTTTTTGAAGTCAATAAAATAAGCTTTTCCAGTTTTGGTTTGATTCACATTTTCATTTATGAGGGTGTGTAGGGTGTAAATATGGTCTGTAGTCCAGTGATTTGGAAGGAGGCCAATTTGACCTTTGCTCAGGACATTGTGTTCGTTAAGGAGGGTTAGAATTCGATTGTTCAAAATGCTATTGAACACCTTCCCCAGTCTACTGCTCACTCAAATGCACTCTCACTTTCTCTCGCTCTTGCTCTCTCTCTCTCTTTATATCCCCGTCTCTCTCGCCCGCTCACTCTCTCTCTCGTGCTCTCTCACTCTTGCACTCTCTCTCTCGCTCTGTCTCACTCTCTCACTCTCTCTCACTCTGTTGCTCTCTCACTCTCTCGCTCTGTCTCACTCTCTCACTCTCACTCTGTTGCTCTCTCACTCTCTCGCTCTGTCTCACTCTCTCGCTCTGTCTCACTCTCTCACTCGCTCTCACTCTGTTGCTCTCTCTCACTCTCTTACTGTCTCTCGCTCTTGCTGTCTCTTTCTCTCTCTCTTTATATCTCTCACCCTCTTTCTCTCACTCTCTCTTTCTCTCCATTCTTCTCCCCCGATTGTCGCTGTCATTATCTCTGTTATTTGCCCATGTGGCTTACCTGTGGCCCAGTACTGTGTGTGTGTGTGTGTGTGTGTGTGTGTGTGTGTGTGTGTGTGTGTGTGTGTGTGTGTGTGTGTGTGTGTGTGTGTGTGTGTGTGTGTCTTACGTAACCATCCGGTCGGATCATATCCCCATAGTTAGGCAAATTGGGAACTGTCTGTCTGTCAGCCAAGTTGTTAGGGTGACCTTGAGAATGGGGTCCAATCAGAGGCAGCGTGCTGTGGCAGCACATTGGCTTTCAATAATCAGCCACCGAGCGTCCCCACCCCAACCCCTCCCCTGCTCCCGGACTTTGAAGTTGACTTAATTGCCATGCTGGAAGACGCGCACGGCCCGCCATGCTGCTGCTCTGCCCTGCAGGCCATGTGGCGCCCCTCAACCACGGCTTTGGAAACTGGCCTTTTTACCAACTAAAGTAACAGCGGGCACCCAATATTCAAGTTCACACACACACACACACACACACACACACACACACACACACACACACACACACACACACACACACACACACACACACACACAATTAAAGCAAGTCTCGACCTTTGTGCTGAGAACAGGCCCACGGTAATGAATTCTGCTGGTGGTATCAGTGCGGGTTCGCTGAGCCGGGATCAGTGATAGATGGACAGATAGATGCAGCGTTATGAATGAGCGGCAGGCAGGGGAACGTCAGATCGGCAGGGTCCTCACAGAGTTAAGTAGCTGAGCGCGCATGCGAAACCTGCATGCTTGCCTGTTTCAGCCAGTGTCTGCGTATATTGGCACAGGGTACGAATGTCTAAAGTCCAGTACGACACGCCCTGTCAGCAGATTATGAACGTTGCCCCTCCCTGCTGGATTCTGCTCTTTCACTTTTGAGCCTCTCGTTTCAGGACCGCAGGTGAGAAGAGGGAGGCGCTGCTTAAAGGGGTAGTTGAGAATTCATCAGGTGTGTTTCTGTTCTCTACTTGCTAAACGTCGTCGGCGTGGATAGTAGGTATGGCGTGCTAGGGCGTCTGGTATTTGTAAGTGTGGAGATGAAAAGTTTGTGAAGACGCAAGTGTAAAGCTGCAAATGCCAGTTCCTGATCGAGTGTCACTCCCCCGCGCTCAGCCGAGAACACAGTTTCAGCAAACACACAGGGGTTAGTCAGTAAAATGACTTAAGATGTTTAACTTTGCTGAGACAGACGGCCGTACTGTAGTATTATTGCAGGTTGGCTTTGGCTTAACCACAGAGGCAAGCTGGGCAATAATTATTGTCTATTGTCTTGCAATGACTCACTTAATACTCACAGCAGGTAGGTCCTGGGTTCGAGCCCCGGGGTAGTCCAACCCTGGGAGTCGTCCTCTGTGTGGAATTTGCATGTTGTCCCCGTGTCTGTGTGGGTTTCCTCCGGGGGCTCCGGTTTCCTCCCACAGTCCAAAGACATGTAGGTCAGGTGAATCGGCCACACTAAATTGTCCCTAGGTATGAATGTGTGTGTGTGTGTGTGTGTATGTTGGCCCTGTGATGGCTTGGCGGCCTGTCCAGGGTGTCTCCCCACCTGCCGCCCAATGACTGCTGGGATAGGCTCCAGCATCCCCGCAACCCTGAGAGCAGGATAAGCAGTTTGGATGATGGATGGATAGATGGATGTCTTTCAATGGTATGGTATTGGGAGGAAATTTGGATATTTTCATATAATGTGTTGTCTAATTAATGACGACAAGAATATCGACTCTAGATAGCTAGCTAGCTAGCTAGCTAGATACGTAGATAGATGGATAGATAGATAGTTTACTGTCCTACTTGAGGAAATTTGTTGCCTATACATCAAGATACATATTCCTTAAATTAAAATACCCTAAGATGGTTTTTTACCATTACGTTGCTTGAATATACGAACACATCAGAAACATTCTCTTCCGTGCTTCTTTTTTTTCCCGCGGACTCTCGCTTAGTCTGTCTTCCTCTCCTTGGGTACCCATCAGCACTCCCTCCCTCATATTTATCCTGTCTCTTCATGCAGATCATTTGATGGGCGAATGTTTATTTCATTCCCCCCCCAGCCGCCAATCTCTTCCTCTCCCATTTCCTTCTCCTAAGCTCCCTCTTTCTACTCTATCTGTGTGTGTGTGTGTGTGTGTGGGGGGGGGGGTGTTCTCACCTAAAGCTGTCATACATGTCAGCCCTGCTGCTGCTGTTCACACAACATAACAGCAGAGTGTTGCCCCCCCCCCCATCGGAAGCCAGCCTAGTGTGTTGCCCCCCCCCCCCCCAGTAGGAAGCCAGCCTAGTGTGATGGCATATATCTAAACTTGAGTCATGCAAAGTAAAGTTTTACACGTGTGTGTGTGTGTGTGTGTCTGTGTGTGTCTGTGTCTGTGTAACAGCGAGTCTGTGGGAGCAAACGTGCATGTGTGCTCACTTGTGTGTGTGTGTGTGTGTGCACAAGTGTTAGTTTGTGTGTGCACCTATCGATACCTTTGATAGTTGTGTGTTAGAGACGTCGTCTTGTGTTCACACCCTGCACCCTGTAGTTCATTCACCCAGCAGCGGCTCTGCATTTGCAACGAAAGCAAATGTCCTTCAGCGCCTCCCGGAGGCTGGAACCGCACTGAGCCCGGAGAGACACGCTGCGTGTGTGTACCTGTTCAGTAGGGATGTCCCCATCAAGTTTTTTCCCCCTAGATGTGGTCCAAGTCATTTAATATGAAGCATCTGCCAATCCAAACCCAGATGTGATATTTATGCTTTACTACATGATACAGCTGTGCAGCGCAAACTTCAAGTACTTCAAAGTTTGTAAAACACAACTAGTGTGAACTGGTTTTGTAAGATATTGTATTGAATCTGATTGAAAAATTGATAAGAATTGAATCTGATTGAAAATTGATTGATGACTGTTGATAATTATTACTATTACTATTACTATTATCACTGATACTACTACAGTTACCAGTATTATGATTGCTGTTGTATTTTATCATTATATTTGTATTGTTGTATTATGATTATACATGTATATTATACAGTGCTGCTGAAAGTATGTGAACCCCTTGAGCAGTTTAGATTTTTCTGTTGTTTTACCATGATTTTCTTATTCTATCATCACCAGTTTTTATGTATGAAATGTCAGATATATGTTTATCAGTTGCATGTACTCGTTTAGTGGGACTTGTTTAAGTAGCCCAAAAACTACATGAAACATGGAATAGTGTATGTGCAAAAGTAAGTGAACTCCCAGCTGCATCGGTTAAGTCAAGCAGGTAACAGACTATGGTGAAACACATTTGGGTGCTTAATTAATCATTTAAGCAGACCAATGAAATGAGACATCCTTGGGAAAGGGTTTGGCCTGCACTAATTAAAAGAGAGAGGAAACCAACCAAACCACTGTGGTCCCATACAAATCAACAATGCCGAGAGCAAAGGAGATATCCGAGGGCATGAAGAAGAGGGTAGTGACAGCCCATCAGTCTGGGGAGGGATATAAGACCATCTCCAAAAGATTCCAGCTCCATCCATCCACTGTAAGACAAATAATTTACAAATGGAGGGCCTTCAACATGACAGCAACTCTGTCTAGAAGTGGACGCCCATCAAAAATATCACCCAGAAGCACCAGAAAAATAATAAATCCGGTAAATGCCAACCCACACATCACCTCTAGAGAGTTTCACACCTCTCTGGTAGCATCTGGGACGAATCTACAATCAGACGGAAATTGAATAGCCATGACAACCATGAGAGGGTTGCTAGAAGGAAGCCTCTGCTTTCAAAAAAGAACAAAGCTGCCCATTTCAACTTTGCCAGAGAGCACTTGGACAAACCAGAGGCCTTGTGGAAGTCCATTCTCTGGACAGACAAGTCCAAAATATAACTATTTGGTCACAATTAAAACCAACATGTTTGGAGAAAAGCCAACACTGCATATGAAGAAAAGAACCTCCTCCCAACAGTGAAGCATGGTGGTGGAAATGTGAAGGTCTGGGGCTGCTTTTCTGCTTCTGGACCTGGACGACTCCATATTATCCAAGGAACCATGGATTCTCCGGCATATCAACAAATTCTTGACCAGAATCTCCTGCCATCAGTCAGGGAGTTGAAGCTGGGACGAAAATGGATGATGCAACAAGACAATGACCCAAAGCATTCCAGCAAAACTACAAAGGAATGGCTTCAGAGAAAGAGGATTCGTACTCTGGATAGGCCAAGTCAAAGTCCGGGACCTTAATCCAATTGAAATGTTGTGGCGAGACCTGAAGAAGTTGGTACATACCAGATGTCCCTCCAACCTCTCTCAACTGGCTGAGTTCTGCAAGGAGGAGTGGGCAAAAAGCCCCATAAGCAGATGTGAGAGACTGGTTAGTGGTTACAGAAGACGTTTGGTTGAAGTAATGGCCTCAAAAGGAGGAGCCACAAGCTACTAATACAAGGGTTCACATACTTTTGCACATGTTAAATTTTCCGTTTTTGAAAATAATAATGAAAATATATCTCTTTTTGTGTGTGTGTGTCCATTATTTGGAAGGTGTGCTTTACAAATTGGGATTTGGATGTATGTGTAATAAGCTTATTTTAATGTTTTTTACAAAAACAGTGACCATGTCTGGAGGGTTCACAAACTTTCAAGCAGCACTGTATATATAATATATGATTACTATTGAATAGCTCTGCATTAAGATAAAATGGCCTGCATCGCATCTTTTCTTTAATAGATTACTTTTTTGTGTGGATTTCCCCCCCTTTTCTCCCCAATTGTACCCGTCCAATTACCCCACTCTTCCGAGCCGTCCCGGTCGCTGCTCCACCCCCTCTGCCCACCCGGAAGGGCTGCAGACTACCACATGCTTCCTCCGACACGTTTGGAGTCGCCAGCCGCTTCTTTTCACCTGACAGTGAGGAGTTTCACCAGGGGGACGTAGCGCGTAGGAGGATCACGCCGTCCCCCACCCCCTAAACAGGCGCTAGTGCAGCGACCAGGACACATACCCACATCCGGCTTCCAACCCGCAGACACGGCCAATTGTGTCTATAGGGACGCCTGACCGAGCCGTAGGTAACACGGGGATTTGAACCGGCGATCCCCGTGTTGGTAGGCAACGAAATAGACCGCTACTCTACCCGGACGCGGAAACATTGGTGTTGCAGACAGTAGAAGTGGCTGCTGGGCGGCTCTTCATTTCCCACTGCGAAATAGTGCCACACTGCAGACATTTCAGCTGCGCATTGGAGTTACATGTGTCTTGGTGCCACACGTTTTGCGGTTAATATCCGTTTATGACACCTACTTGTCAGCCGGCATAGACTGCCCGCACCGGGGTAAAATAAACCAAGGACCTGCATTTGAACAGGCTCGATGTATGTGATTAATTAAAATATGCCTTGATCGGCTCCGATATGATTTTCGGATGAGACCGGGACCTCCCCTCTGTTTAGTGTGCAGCTGCCTGTGCATCAGTGTCCTGTTGTATGTGTGGACATTCAGGCATGGCTATGCATGTCCACCATGGTCGGACTGTTCCCTCCACCGTGCTTTGATAAACCCGTCTCCACCCTCATGATCTATATACTATAACCATGCAGTCAGATAACGGTACATCATTCCCGGAAGCTGGTGGGGATTTACTGTCTCCTCGGGAAAAGCACGACTGACCTCAGGGTTTGCACCGCAGGTCGGCCAGTTTAGGGGTGACCTCCCTGCTCACCAAGCCGCCCTCGGTGAAAGGGAGCGACTTAGCCAGTAAAGGCTCGGTTCAATGGTGTAACGTATGTCTCAGCGTTTCCTCCTTGTTAAACACTATAACTGACCTCTTGGTGTGTGTCTGTGTGTGCGCGTGTGTGTGTGTGTGTGTGTGTGTTCACGCCAGCCAAGTGGACTATATAGTAAGAGAAGACTTGTCGTTTGACCGGTTGTGTCCTCTCTGTCCACAGCTCTCCTGTATAAGCCTATCGACCGTGTCACCAGAAGCACCCTGGTTCTTCATGTGAGTACAGATCATGCATTTTAACACCGAAACCCACCACTTTTCTCCATTAAGAGATTATTTTATCCATCTGTAGTATGTAGTCAGGTTACATAATGAGATTATTTAAGAGATTATTTTATCCATCTGTAGTATATAGTCAGGTTGCATAATGATAACTGGCATATTTACCTTGGCTGGAGACACTCTCCAGTCTCCATATACTGCTGTTTAGATTTTTGGACCAGCAGGAAAAAGGGTTGACAAGTAATCAATATTACTATACAACGGTATTCCCATATAGTTTCAGATTCAGACAACTTTGTTTATCCCAGAAGGGCAATTCAGTTCTTACAGTCTACCCAGACATACACAAACTCACAGACAAGCAGCCATCATCACCGTGTCAGAGACAACAGACAGATCAGTACATGGGCAAGCTATAGTTTGATGTGGTTTGTAATACATCAGACTGTCTTGAGTTAGCTTTGGTCCCAGGATCCCCCTTTTTTTTTTTTTTTTTTTTGGATTTTCCCCCTATTTTCTCCCCAGTTGTACCCGGCCAATTACCCCACTCTTCCGAGCCGTCCCGGTCACTGCTCCACCCCCTCTGCTGATCGGTGGGGGGGCTGCAGACTGCCACATGCCCTGTCTGATACATGTGGAGTTGCCAGCCGCTTCTTTTCACCTGACAGTGAGGAGTTTCACCAGGGGGACGTAGCGCGTGGGAAGGTCACGCTATTCCCCCCAGTTCCTGCTCCCTCAAACAGGCGCTCCGACCGACCAGAGGAGGCGCTAAGTGCAGTGACCAGGACACATACCAGGACACATGGCTTCCCACCCACAGACACGGCCAACTGCGTCTGTAGGGACACCCGATCCAAGCCAGAGGTAACACGAGGATTCGAACTGGCGGTCCCCGTGTTGGTAGGCAACGGAATAGACCGCTACGTTACCCGGACGCCCCCCCAGGATCCATTTTTACAAGGGTGGGGACTGTTTACTGCTGAGCTGATGGTACACCAGCCACAATGGCTGCTACACCTAGTTGCAATCCCAGAAAATCAGTGTCAATAGGTCTGTTTCTCTCTGCCTCCTACATCCAGCTGTATCACAACACTTCTACCTGACTACTGACTGTCTGTCCAACACAACCACCACGTCATCATCACATTTCAAATTAATAAAATAACCACTTAATGGAGAATAGTCAGAGATTTCAGCTTGAATTATCTCTCTCTCTCTCTGTCACACAAACACATAACTACAAAAAGGCAGCCCGCTTGATTGAAAAGAATAGAAGCAGGTTGTGCTGGGAAAGATACAAGCGGAGATGGACCCACGAGATCCTCCATAAAAACTCAAGAGTCTAACCAGCATCCTTGGTTTGACTTTCCTCACGGCAGCAGAGATCATTGAAATGCAGCCAGCTGCAAAGTCAGACTCTGCTTGTGAGCCGTCTGCTCCCGTTTCCCAAAGTCTGTGTCTCTCTCTGCCCAGTCACCATGCCCACCTGAGCGAGACCAGTCTATCTCCTGATCGGCTGAGATGCCGAGAAGAGTCGAGGCCAACCGGGGGAGAGTATTTCATGAATATGTTTGCATAAAGCGCGACTGAGCAAAACAAAAAGCCGGTTCAGTTTAGACAGAGGTTATATCCCGTCACTTAGATGAGAGGTGGTGAATTTTTTATTTTGATTCAGAAAGTAGACGAGCCCAGCTCCTCAAGCCTCTGCCATCACTGGTCGTGCTGAAATGCGTCACCTCTCTGTGTGCCGATAACGCCGAGGAAATGAGAAAATTAGATTTTCGGCGGTTATCGCTCCGAGAGAAGCCTGTCTGGGTGTCACACATTTACACAGCGTTATGAATAAACAATCCATCCTGGAAATTAATTTCACTGAGGTCTAGCCGAATAGATCTTTTTGGAGGAGCGGTCACTTTCCCAGAGTTTAGTTTGTGCAGCAATAGACATTGTTTACATCCTTTATTCTGCATCTTTCTGCCCTGCTCGCTGTGAAATAGTCTTGTCCTCATGTGGAAGGAGGCGCCTGTCTCATGAGTCATGAAATAACATCTTGCGTCTTAAATGCTAATCTCACTGAACAACAGAGGCAGAATGTGATTCTTACCCCCAGTTTCTCTGAAGGGTTCAGAAGTGCTCCTCCAAGCCTGTGACCTCATGATGACCTTGCTGTTGTGTTTCTGTGCTTTTGTTTCTGTCTGTGCAAATGGCTTGCATGCTGCAGGACCTGCTGAAACACACACCGAAGGACCACCCGGACTTCCCACTGCTGCAGGACGCCTTGAGGATCTCCCAGAACTTCCTCTCCTCCATCAATGAGGAGATCGACCCACGCAGAACTGCTGTCACCACTCCCAAGGGAGAGGTGTGTGTGTGTGTGTGTGTGTGTGTGTGTGTGTGTGTGTGTGAGTGAGTGAGTGAACTGTTTAGTGTATATATACATATATATATCCATCCAGCCATTATCCAAACTACGTATCCTGCTGTTGGGGTTGCGGGGATGCTGGAGCCTATCTCAGCAGTCATTGGGCGGCAGGTAGGGAGACACCCTGAACAGGCCATACACCGATGAGCCAAAACATTATGACCACTCACAGGGCAACCAACAACATCGATCATCTCTAAACAAGGGCACATGTCAAGGCCTGTGTAGATTAGATGCTCAGCAAACAATCCATTCTCGTAGTCAACGTGTCGGATGCAGAAGTAATGGCAGGAGTAAAGACCTGACGACTGAGTCAGAGCAGGGTGCTGGGTGCCCAAGGCTCACTGATGCGGCAGGCCAACAAAGGCTATCCCATCTGGTCCAGACTGACAGAAGGTCTACTGTGGCACAAGACACAATTTTTAATGCATCAAACCCTGCTGCGTATGGGGCTGTGTAGCCGCAGACCGGTCAGAGTGCCCATGATGACCCCTGTCCATCATTGAAAGTGCCTCCAATGGGCACATGAGCGTCGGAACTGGACGTTGGAGCAGTAAAAGAAGGTCGCCTGGTCCGATGAGTCACATTTTCTTTTATGTCGTGTGGCTGGTGGTGTACGTGTGCACCGTTTACCTGGGGAAGTGATGACTCCAGGATGCACTGTAGGAAGACGACAAGCCGGTGGGAGTCAGCCATGTGGGTCACTCATGCGCCAGTGTAATGTGTTTACCTAGCTTTATGATATAATGAAAATAAAGACAGGGTTCGTGTTAGACCAAAATGGCCGCATAGCAAACCTTTTCTTTTTAGACCGTGTAAGTTCATATTAGACTTGGTCGCATTTGTGCGAAGGTCCGCCAAGCAGGCTGCTCATCCACAGACTGACAGGCAAAGTGTTTTTATTAGGTAGACTCTTAGCTTGAGCGCTGCATATTAACAGCTTTTTTCCCCATCCATTTCCTGTTCAATCGACTTTGACCTTGCACAAAAGTCGAATAATGGCACTTTTGTGTGTGTGTGTGTGTGTGTGTGTGTCCACTACTAATCTCGCATACTGTCATAATGAAAAAACTGTGTGAGTAAATGGAAGATGGGTGGCAACGTTTGTGATAATTTAACTACGGTATATGTATTGATTGTTCGTTATCGACTGTAAATCCATATTTTAAAGCTGATATTTGTCCCCTTCTTCACCCCTGATGAGTTTGCACCCCTGGTAGAGTACACGCCTTGATGGGTTGGCGACGTTTTGGCAGCACACGGAGGACCAACAGCATATTAGGCAGGGGGTCGTAGTGTTTTGGCTCATCAGTGTAACTACCCCAGGTCACCATTTGCCATTATCCATCCATCCATTATCCAAACCGCTTATCCTGCTCTCAGGGATGCTGGAGCCTATCCCAGCAGTCATTGGGCGGCAGGCGGGGAGACACCCCGGACAGGCCGCCAGGCCATCACAGGGCTGAGACACACACACTGTTGACTTTCGAGCAACTTTTCAGACCTTCTCAGCGACTTTATTTCTGTTTCTGACAATTCAGATAAACCGGGCGGTTAACCCTTTGTCACTTATTCGATCCCCATGTTGGTAGACAATGGAATAGACCGCCACGCCACCCGGACGCCTCTAAACTTCTTTTAGTATCACGTGTTGTTTTTAGCATCTGGACGATTCAGATTGAATCGGTCAGTCAGTTGGTCGTCAACTGAAAACCTAAAAAAAAGAAATTCTACCTTCTGCTGTGTAATCGTTCCAGTCCTGGTTGTGTTTCCCCGTGCAGCCGTCCTACCTATCTGGTCATCTGGGTCGGTTAAAATACAAACCTGAGAAATATTTGTGACTGCTATTAGACTCGCATAAGCAACACACATCTGTTGTATATGTTTGTTGGTGTGTGTGTGTGTGTGTGTGTGTGTGTGTGGGTGGAGCCAGTCACTCTCCTATCGCACAGATCCCGAAGGAAATGACGTCATTTCTCTTGTCAGGCTCGTCAGCTGGTGAAGGACGGCTTCCTGGTGGAAGTGTCGGAGGGTTCCAGGAAGCTGCGCCACGTCTTCCTCTTCACCGACCTGCTGCTGTGTGCCAAGATCAAGAAGACGGCTGTGGGGTAGGTCCACATGCACCGCACACAGACAGACGCCTGCTTCAGTTGACAGGCTCACAGACACAGAGAATTAACAACTGACACAGTATGGCTAGCATAAACCAACGTGGGACTGACACAAACGCATACAGGTACACACAGACTTGTGCAAACGCACACACACACACACAGCATGGTACCATCCTCGACAGGGCACGAGGTTTGAACGCGAGTACATCCGGTTTGATATAAACGGAAAATGTAAAAACAAAACAACACCGACTCAGTTTTTTGGCCCTGCTTTTGCTTATTTGGTGCCACCGCCAGAACGATGTGAACCAGTACGTAACTCTACACATTCCAGCTGCAGATGCAGATGTTTTTTTGCGGGGACGAGTAGTTTCAAGAAATGCATTTGCTGCTTTACTTTTAGCATATCCTCACATGTTTATCACCAGACCTACTGCTGGCCGGAGTCTCCCGGATAGTTCTCCTTAATATCACATACACGCTACTTGCTTTTTTTTTTTTTCTATACATGTGGTTTACTTCCTCAGACCGGATTGCTTTTCTAACAGTCGTAGACCAGTTCACATGAGAGCGGACTCCAGACCACCGTCGTTTTCAAGCAGATTTGAATTTGGTTCTTTGTCATTTGGTTCAGTTTGACAATTGGACAAGAAATTAACCTGAAAACATCCGAGATGTAACCCCCCCCCCCCCCCCCCACGCAGACTAAACTGGAGGACATGGACTCCTCTGCTCACCATGTCTGGCACGTTAACTCACGTGCACGCACAGTAGGCGCATAAATGCAATGGTCTATAAACTGCCATGCTCACTGGAATAGTGAAAAGTGAAATGGTGCGCTACTAAACTAGTCTAAGACAATGAGACACACACACCTGCCTCACCCCACCACTCCATGCTTGAGTACATGTGAATTTTCTGTAGGCTCCAGCATCCCCGCGACCCTGAGAGCAGGATAAGCAGTTTGGATGATGGATGGATGGACAGTCTCATCGTCACTGCCCTTTGGCAACAAATTGAAGCCAGGCAGCAGATGTAATGGGCATTGTACCTCCATATTTGCTTTTTTCTTTAGATCTCCCTCATATCTCGACATCTGCACTCAATTCGCAGCGATTCCTGTGTCAGAATCGCGTTCAACACCTTCACAATGAGACGAGAGGCATGGCGCTGTTCAGAGAGCGGTCCAGTTCAGCCTTCTTTTTACTGTCCTCCGCTGAGCGTGGAGAGTCTTGGATGTCTCAATAATGAAAATTCATATTTTGTGAGCATAGAATGATCGTTTTGTGAGAGCGAGGATGAATATGAAGAAGAAAAAAAGCGTCATCAGATGGATTTGTAGGTTGTGGAAGGGAGCGGCGCAGAGAGAAATCTGTGTTCCATTATGACAAGTCATCTGTCATGGCTGCAGGCAAGGGGAGCTGGGAAACGGGGAGGGCGGTGGTAGTCGGAGACCGACAGATAGAGAGAGAGAGAGAGAGAGAGAGAGAGAGAGAGAGAGAGAGAGAGAGAGAGAGAGTGTGTGTGTGTGTGTGTGTGTGTGTGTGTGTGTGTGTGTGTGTCTCTCCATGCGTTTGATGACACATAACAGTGACAGGCCACATATCCATAATGCAGTGTCTCATTACAGGGCCGCGCCTCCATCTCCCGTCTTGTCAGCTCAGCGACCGCTGTTCTGCACGCCGGACTCAATTGTGATTGACAGTTTCCGTTTGTCTGTGTCACTCAGAGCCAACCCTCACACAGGGGGTGGGTGGGGATGGGGGTTAGGGTGGGGTGGGGTGGGTAGGGGGTGTAAATCAGCCTATAATGGTTTTTGAGTGTTATCCCGCTGTCTCATCCACACCACCTTGTGAAGCCTGGGCCCCGTGAGCCGGCCATTTGGAGCAAGGCCGCCATCTTGAATATTAATATATTCTATATTAAATCACGCAGAGCCTTGATCCGATTTGATCCCCATTCTTATCTGCTCTCTCGTATTGGGATTTACATATTCAGATTGCTCCCGCCGCCACGTGTCTGCAGCCCCCTTTCCAGAATGAGTGTTGCAGTTGCTTTTCTCCATGTGGCGCCGCAAAACGAGGGGACGGGTTCATATGTAATCCATTTTATTATCGCGCAAAGGCCATGAAATAGACATGTTGCATGCACTGTGGGACCGGTTACGCTGATGTATTCATCTTAAATAATACAGCATGGCAGAGGATCTATATCGACCCATCCCTGGGCGTGTGTGTGTGTGTGTGTGTGTGTGTGTACAATATGGGTTTTAGGGTCATTGGATGAGCTGTAAGCGCTGCTGGAGGGGTTATTGGAGAGCGTATGGAGGGATAGAGCTCTGAATAGATAATGGTCGTGATAACAGAGAGAGGGCGATAACAGGCCTTGTATTAGTGCGAGATGGGAAGGAATAACTCCAGGGGGCGAGAGAGGCGTGTTAGTGGATGATAGAGAAAAGAAAAGACAGACTCATCCTGTCCCGTGCGACTAATTTGACGAGGTGTACTTTGAATAAAAACCACCGCTTGTGAAGCCGAAGCGAGGCCTTGACTAGTACTCGCGAGTTATTCCAGTGATCCGAGATCATCGTTGTTCTTGTAATTGGTACAAACTGGAAAAGAGTCGCACTTCATACAGACTTGTTGACATTCACAAATCAGGGCTAAATTGTCCATGAGTACAGTAATAACACGAGGCTCCTGCTTCAGTTTGGATGTTCCCTTTTTATTATGGTATTTGCATATTTCATATCCCGTCACCACGTCGCTTTCCTCAAATTAGCTTCCCGATGAATATATCTGAGTGGTAATGAGTTGGCGCCGCAACCTCCGGGGAACGCTAATTAACATCCATTGCAGATCCATCTTCCTAACCGTTCGGCGTGCCCACGGCGTGCCGACGGATCCGGCTGATGCTTTGTGTGCATTACCTAGAGGCTCTCAAAAACCTTTTCTAGAGATGTGGGAGGAAAATTATGACTTAATGCGGCGTGTTCAGGTTGGTGCTCGACGATAAGGAAAATAACCATAACCATAAAATAACCATAGGGAACTTGGCACGGTATTGATATCGCAATATCTAACGCAAAAGTTCCATATTTAAGAATCCACCTGAAGTCCATCCCGTTGAACTGTTAGGTTGGCTGCATTTTCATTTGAGAATTTAAATTTGCATATTATTTGCATCACATCCTGACTGGACGCTTAACACTGACATTATAGAATAGATGCTTTTGCAGCATTTCAGCAGAACTAAGGTGAGCTTATCTGAATCATGTTTTTACCTCACCAGCAACCCAGAAAAACAAGCTGACACATCAGAAACACTTAAAAACGGGCGTCCGGGTAGCGTGGCGGTCTATTCCGTTGCTTACCAACACGGGGATCACTGGTTCGAATCCCCGTGTTGCCTCCGGCTCGGTCGGGCGTCCCTACAGACACAATTGGCCGTGTCTGCGGGTGGGAAGCCGGATGTGGGTATGTGTCCTGGTCGCTGCATTAGCGCCTCCTCTGGTCGGTCGGGGCGCCTGTTCAGGGGGGAGGGGGAAGGGGCTGCGACCCCGCCCTCATCACTCATCTAAACACATGGTACAGCTAAACGTGAGACTGCATGTGCGTGAGTTAGTGTTAGAAGCCAGGCCACATCTTAAAAGAGGTAAAGATATCTGGATAAATATGATTTCAGTCCAAAGATGTCATCCAGTAGGCTTTGGTGTCCTTAGCCTTCCCACACCACGTCACTGTACTGATGATCTGTCACAAGGCGTGATGGGAGGATTCATGAACAACTCTTGTTTGATCAGCTGATTAACTCAGTCTTTTCTCGCTCCACTCATCTTCTCCATTGTTTCTCCATCCATTCCTCCCTCCCCGAATCCCTCTGTTTTTCACCCTCTGCCGTGGGGAGCAGCCGCCACCAGCAGTACGAGTGTAAGTGGTACATCCCGCTGGCCGACCTGACCTTCCAGACGCTGGACGACTCCGACTCCTGCCCCCACGTCCAAGTGCTGCCCGAGCACGAGATTGAGGAGATCAAGATCAAGATCTCAGTCATCAAGAGTGAGATTCAGAAGGAGAAGGTAATCTTTAAACATCTTCTTACCAACAAGTGTAACTTAATCTCGGGTCACTCCCTCTGCTTCAAGAAAGGCTTACCCACCAGCAACAAGCTGGTTTCACTGCTGAGATGGAAGAATTTAAGACTCTCCTATAGCGAATACACATAAACAGGTAAATGTAAGGCTTTTTGAGACAATTCAGAAACCTCAAGTAAGGAAAAAGTACGAGCAGCACGTTAACCAGGTTCACTGGAAAAATCTAAAAATATATTAGTTAGGTGGTCGTAAAAAGGCTTTTGTCAGTTGCCCAGGCGTATAGTATTCAACTTTCACAACACATTTCTGCAGCTGAAAGTGGCGCGGAGAATGGAAACAGGATCTCAAACCAAAGAGATAATCACAGACACTGAACAATAGCGTATCACATCCGCTGGCATTAAGTCATGAACTTTTCACACCCTTGTATTTGTCCGTCAACCCAGATGTGACGGTTTTTCCCCACCACAGCCTACACAGGTGCCCCCCCACCCGAAACTCTTTATAGAAGGTGTCATTGGATATACCCCAAAAGAGACAAGGGTATCATTCAGGATAGGGTCATATATTGCAAGATTTTCATGTTAGACAAGAGTGACAGTTTCAGTCTGTTTTGATATATTGTGATAGTACAAATGCTGTTATATATTGCAACAATTTGTCAACATTCAAAATAAAATAGAAAACACAATATGCATACAGTCAGGGTAGTCAGAGCCATAGCTAGTGTGGCACTGCCAGTGCCTGCTGTTGTGGCGCTTGTGCAGCCCAGTTACAATACTGCATCTGCCATCTAGTGGTCAGGGATGGAAACTACACAATTAGGGCACACTGCCGCCATGTCTTTGTGTGTAATCTTAACAGTCAGTGCAGTGCATTGGAGAATTGATACAGTTTTGTGAAACAAATAATTGTGACGCTTGAGTAATTAAGCATTGCCTTACATCATTAACCATTAGTAGAGGATTCTTATGTGGCTGTGGATTAGATTGTTTTATCTTTTGGTTTTAGCGGTATAACCAATGCCGCACACCATTAAAATGGTCAGAACGACAAGCTATTCTACCCGCACAAAGGTCTTCTGTCTGTACTATGGCATCCAAGATTAAGCACCGCGGTAGCCCAGAGCGTGAGTTGTGCATGTAGGGCTCAGCGTGATAAACCTCAACTCATATTACGTCTCCCAACTGAGCAGCTCCTCATGTGCGTGACAAAGGTGGGGGTCTTCATCCTCCTCATTCTCTCTCATGGTGTCTCGTTACCTCAGTCGAGGTCGGCTGAATAGCCCCGGCCGGAGGAGCCACTGTCCAGACGGGCTGTTCCGGTCATGAACAGGCATCCAAGGGTGTGGCTCCTTGGAGTCCTTGTTTATGAAAGGTGGGAGGGTGGCATGATTGTGGTGTTAAGCTTTCAGTGGAGACCTGTGTGGGAAAAATAGTCCGGGCTTCCCCAGAATGAGTCATCACAACCAAGGCTGTTATTGGAACAGAAAGATGTAGGTGTGCACTTCCATGCGCACACACACACACACACACAACTAACGTCATTCCTGAACACACACCAGCACGTGCACGTAACTCAGAAGGAAGCGTCTCCTTGCTTTGACGCGGTGAAACGGCGATAGCCATCTAACCGCCTGATCATCACATAAACAGTTTTTGCATGGCAGAACACGCCATGGACTCTGGGCCTTACTGGAACCGCCTCCCACTAAACACAATGGTCCCCCCGCTCATTTGTTCCGTTCACACACACACGGGGGGGATAAACAGGGGCATCATCAGCGTATGTAGGAATGTTTCTGCCGTCACAGAGGGCATGAACAAAGCAGTTAAAAACATGAAGTCCTCGTGTTCTTTGAGGGCGTTTCAGAGCAAGGCCAAGCAGAAACTGATACCGAGGTACTGCTAAGCTAGCTGGTAGCTCAGATGATACGCAGAGCAGGTCAGGTTCGGACTGGTGTCGGTGTCCAGGGGGTTTCCTCAGCATGACCGCTTTAAATAATTCAAATAATACAGATGATAATAGTAGTGCTATTAGCTCAGACCTGAGAACACCTAACGGGGATGATGAGTAAAAGTAGATAATAACAATACAACATGCACTAAAATTTAAAAGTAAAACTATAAATAAAATTCCCACGTGTCTCGATAAACCTTGAAAACCTTGAAATTTATCGACCTGTCTTCCAGCCATGGAAAATATCTGGGAAATGACCAAATTGATCCTGGTGATATTACTGAGGTTATGAAAAATTGGACAGATTGGTTTTAACTTGTCTGTGAATGTTCTCATTTTAACTTGCTTTTTTTTTTTTTTGCACTAAGACTGCAAATTTCTGGTGTCGTTTTAACTGCGATTGCATATTTTATTTTTAGGGATATTTGTAGCCACATGTCACATGTTTGACGTTCGGGTGGTGTTCAGTGAGCAGCTAAAAGTTGCACCCACCATTTAGAGACTGTCGAGGCTTCCGCTGATAGTTAACACTTCATGATGTGATCTGTGAGCAACAACTGTCATGCACATCTGAGCAAAAGTCCTGGAAAATCTCCTTGAAAAGTCCTGGAAAATGATTTCCCAGCAAACCTGTCTGTGTATTCCAGCAGAGATCCACAAGGCTGCTACCTTTTTACTGAGGCCTGTGGTCTGTAGTCTTCTGATCCTGTTTTAATCCTTTCTTTGGGGGGGTTCTTATCTAGTGTAAAGTGTCCTGGCGTTCCTTGAAAGGCGCTACACAAAACTAAGCTGTGAAGTGTGCTCTTATGGGATCCACACTGGAGGGATTTGTTTGTCAGGCCAGTGGTTGAGAACAGCGTTCTGATTTATATAAACCCAATAGCTTGAATTAGATCACAATCACCATGAAGTAATTGTTTTTCATGGCATGAAACAACATTGTGTTGTGTGTGTGTGTGTGTGTCTAGAAAGCGCCCAAAGGCCAGAGTCGTGTGGAGCGATTGAGGAAGAAGATGAATGAGCAAGAGTCATGGCTGCTTTTACACTCGCCCGCAATCCCTTTCCGCATTCACAACAAACACGGCAAGGTAATGTTCTTCTTTTGTTTTTTGTGTGTGTGTGCACGTCCTCCTTTTTACATTTGCAGTAGTGTTTAGAAAATAGTAAAAAGACAATGGGCCAAAGAGAAAATAACAATGAAACTACACTGTGTGCACGGTGAAACTACACTGTGTGCACGGTGAAACTACACTGTGCACACAGTGAAAATACAGTGTGTACACGGTGAAAATACAGTGTGTACACGGTGAAAATACAGTGTGTACACGGTGAAAATAAATACACTGTATACATGGTGAAAATAAATACACTGTATACACGGTGAAAATGTACTGTGTACACGGTGAAAATACAGTGTGTACACGGTGAAAATACAGTGTGTACACGGTGAAAATGTACTGTGTACACAGTGAAAATACAGTGTGTACACGGTGAAAATAAATACACTGTATACATGGTGAAAATAAATACACTGTATACACGGTGAAAATGTACTGTGTACACGGTGAAAATACAGTGTGTACACGGTGAAAATACAGTGTGTACACGGTGAAAATGTACTGTGTACACAGTGAAAATACAGTGTGTACACGGTGAAAATAAATACACTGTATACACGGTGAAAATGTACTGTGTACACAGTGAAAATACAGTGTATACATGGTGAAAATAAATACACTGTATACACGGTGAAAATGTACTGTGTACACAGTGAAAATACAGTGTGTACACGGTGAAAATACAGTGTGTACACGGTGAAAATGTACTGTGTACACAGTGAAAATACAGTGTGTACACGGTGAAAATAAATACACTGTATACACGGTGAAAATGTACTGTGTACACAGTGAAAATACTGTGTGTACACAGTGAAAATACACTGTACACTGAAAATACAGTGTGTACATGGTGAAAACACTGTGTACACAGTGAAAATACACTGTACACAGTGAAAATACAGCAGATACGAAAGCACAACGTAGCACAAAGGCTACAGACAAATGATTATTATAGATATTCTCTCTATTATAGGTATTCTCCGCTTAATCCCTTTAAAGTTTTTTTAAACTTGTTTTTGTGGCTTCCTTATTTTTAATTTTACCAAGAGAATGAACAAATTAATTTATTTCAGCTCAAAATAATGTGAAATCCTGTTAGCTGGTCTCTCTAGTTTAATGTATGTATGATTTGCCCAGTAGACGTAAGACCTTAGCGCCTTTGTCAATATGCCAAGAACTAGTGTTAAAAACTAAGAACAAGAACATTTTAGCTCATAAAGATAGGAAAGGCAACTTCTCTCCAAAAAGCAGATGTTAAAGGACAAAATAAGACAAGACACAAGCCAGGTTCACCTTCTACGCAGTAAAAAGAGAAAAGCTGTAAACTGTCTGCATAAGCTTTACATAGGCAGACATTGTGTATTCACCTGCAGTGATGTAATGCCACACGGTGACCACTAGAGGGAAGTGTCAACATGCTGATACAGAGTGTGGAGTCAGCACTGTCTGCAAGCAAGTCTTAGACAAGATCATAGTTGGGTTTCTGAAACAGAAGTAAAGATTTTAGTACTCATATATATTTCAAGGGACCTGTGGCCACTTAATGATGGGGCACATTTATGCTGTGTGTAGTTCCTATTATATTCTTGCCCCCTCCCATGTATGTGCCACATAACAACTGGTTTGCTGACCACTACTGATAATTAGTCTAATTTCTATGAGAGGTCTGTTAGAATAATCCTGCCAGGTTTCTTGTAAAAACTTACCGATGCAGGATCTTTCCGGCCCTTTTTTAATAACGAGTTACAGGCATGAACGCCAGATGTCCTGGATAATGTGTGTTTCGTTGGATGTTGCTAACGGTTGGATGTCTTGTGCCTCCAGAGCTATCTGTTCCTGATTTCCTCAGACTACGAGAGGTCGGAATGGAAGGAGAGCATCCAGAAACTGCAGAAGAAAGGTACTACCTGCTTAAATCAATGCCAGTCAGTGTCCTTATAGATGAACTGCAGAGTTTTTGTCCACTAGTAGTGCTGCTGAGTAAAGTGGGTCCCGGTACCATAACAAAAACACAACATCACTAGCGCTTCCTCTCCAAGCTGCTGCACTGAAATATGGATGTGGCTCTCTAAATGTTAAAAAATGTCTTTAATATTTACATGTGGCCATGTTAATATTAGAAATTAACATTTTCTGAACATCTCAGAAGGAAATAATTTCACTTGTGAGATTCTCGGTAGACGCCAAACGGGCTGTACTTTGCTGATACGTTTGAGGTCTCTATACTCAAATGAGCCAAAACATTATGACCAATATCAGGTGAATCGAATAACAGTGATCATACCCAAACAAGGGCACATGTCAAGGTCTGGTTGGATGAGATGGTAATCGAACAGTCAGTTCTCGGGCAGGAGTAAAGACCTGAGCCACTTTGACAAGGGCCAGATTGCTACGGCCAGATGACTGGGTCAGAGCATCACTGAAACGGCAAGGCTAGTGGGGGGCCCCCAGTCAGTAGTGGTGAGTACCTACCGACAGTGGTCCAAGGAGGGACAAACCTCTGTGAACAGTACACCTGGCCGTTGTAACTCTGATCAATGGTCACGGCAGTTTGCATGTGAAACCAACTGCTGGTTTCTGTGTTATTCAACTGTGCTTTTTCTGAGGTTGGGGGTACCAGCAGTCAGCTGAGACTGACAAAGTCGCTTAGATGAGTGACGAAACGTTTCTCCCACCAAACCTTGTGTCCAGATGAACTGACTTGACTTTCTGGGACATGTTCACACACCCCCAGTGGAAATTTGGACGTGCTCTTTTTTTCTTTTCTTTTTTTCCTTTTAAAATGTGGCCTGACAAACTTGTAGTCCCTTTAGTACCAAGTAACATGACCTAGTTATGTCTCTCAGGTAAGCCAGGACTTTAAACAGCTCATTTTACAGACACAGAATAAATAAATAAACTTGCTTTACCTGCTGTGTAATAATTCTTACATTCAAATAAACTGATCCTGATGTCTAGAATTGGGTAACTCCCCCTTTAAATGCCACCTAAACACATCTGGCTACCGAGCGACTTTCCGTGGAACCTGCCACTGAAAACTGGTGTACACCCACTCTTCCTTCGGTTTAGCACAGAAATTCATTAATTGTGACTGATGTGGCTGTCGGTTGTTATTTTGTTGTGCTCTCCTCAGATCTGCAGGCGTGTGTGCTGAGCTCCGTGGAACTTCAGGTCCTCACAAACTCCTGTATCAAACTCCGAACTGTACACAACATCCCCGTCACCAGTAACAAAGATGGTAGGTCGAGAGACGCAAGTCACACAAATCAGCTTCTCTCACTCTCGCTCCCCCCCTCCCTTCTCCTCCGGTTCGGCTTTCTTCTTCTTCTTCCCCCTTCTGTTTTGAGTTTAGACTTCACAAAAGCACCTATTACTTTCTCAGCACAGAAAAAAAGAAACCTCTCACAAAATGAAAGAGGGGCCTAGCAGGAGAGAATCTGGGTTACATTATGTTTCTCATCTAGTGGTAGCTAACTCGAGCCACGCAGCGTGGACGGAGGTCGGTGGTGGCGTGGGCCGAGCTTTTACATCCTGCACAGGTTTGTTTTTGCTCCTGAGCTCCACGTCACGCCGGTCTTCATAGCCCACCCAGTGAGATAAAAGCCGTCTGTCCGACCCGCTCTGATCTCACCAGGATACACTCAAGGTGGAAGTGGCACACAGGATACCTGTACACGCACACACACACACACACACTCATGTTTATCTATCCTCGTGGGGACCAAAAAAATGTACATTAGAGTCAATATTCTGTTTCCTTTATCCTAAACCCCAGCCCGTTCGCTAACCCTAACTGTAACCCTAAATAACCCAAATTTAAGCCCCTAACCCTAACCTTGAGCTTTATTCTAATGCCTAACTAATACTAGTTCTAAGTCTTAACATAACTCCAATTTTAACTCTCGCTATAAAGCTTACTTCTTGCCCAGAAATAACCCTTTTTCTTATTTCCCCCTAGTGGGGACCCAAAAAAAATTTCCCCACTAGGTAGGTGGTTTGTGGTATTGCTATCCTTATGAGGACATTTGGGGCGGCACGGTGGCACAGTGGTTGGTGCGGTCGTCTCACAGCAAGAAGGTCCTGGGTTCGAGCCCCGGGGTAGTCCAACCTTGGGGGTCGTCCTCTGTGTGGAGTTTGCATGTTCTCCCCGTGTCTGCGTAGGTTTCCTCCGGGTGCTCTGATTTCCTCCCACAGTCCAAAGACATGTAGGTCAGGTGAATCGACCACACTAAATTGTCCCCAGGTGTGTGTGTGTGTGTGTGTGTGTGTGTGTGTGGTGGTGTTGGGGGGGGGGGGCTGTGATGGCCTGGCGGCCTGCCCAGGGTATCTCCCCACCTGCCGCCCAATGACTGCTGGGATAGGCTCCAGTATTCCCATGACCCTAAGAGCAGGATAAGCGGTTCGGATAATGGATGGATGGATGAGGACATCTGGTCCCCGTGAGGAGTGATAAACAAAACATACACAAACACACACATATGTATACACACACACATATACAAGACACTTACTAATACATACATGTGTATCACCACACGTAAGCAAAGACGTAGCTCTGCAGGGAAGGGTCCAATACATAGGGAACTGCACTACTGTCCTCTTTATAATAGAAAATCTGATATCACTGACTGACTGGCCATCCTTGGTTCTTAGATCAGTGACAGTTTTGTCATCTCTCTGCATGGAAGACATTATTTCGACTGTTTAGGCACAAGTGTCACTTTAAATCTGTGGTTCTGTTATGATACTAGTACACATGAATGGTGTTGGCAGAGACAAAAATGAGTAATTCTGCACGGTGGCATTCACTCGGCACAAATACCGACTTGATCAAAACTTGACCGTTCCACTACGTAAGACCGCTGACATGCCATAAAGGCTTCAGCAGCTACGTAATGTTTTTCAGTTTTCCCCGGAGGGAGTGGATAGCAGAAAGTGTAAATGAAAGTGCAGGCCCCCTGTCTTGCGTTTGACATATATGTTGACCTGTAACGTGTGATAAAGCAAACGTGCACACAGATGTACACACGCACAAACGCATGCACACTCATGTACACAAAACACACACACATCTCTGTAATGAGATATAGGGGGCATAGTTGGAGTTGAAATAGGGACCAGCTGGTGAAGGAATTTAACTTGGTCCGCTCTAGACAAAGGCTAATACCTCAGGGACCTTCCCGCGGTCCTCTGTAGTTTATAGGACAGCTCTTGTAAGTGCACACTGGAACATTCATACTTTAATTTGACTTGTCCTGTGTCATTTTAATACCGTACAACATGTATTTGTGGTTTTTGAAAAGCTTTTATGGGTTTGACATGTATTTTTGAGAGACAAATATTGACAGAGATAGTCTTCACTGAAGTCAAAAGCAGCGTGGAGCCCAACTTGATGGTGAACCTTTGAACTGTTTCTCCACAATGCTGTCCTGTCGCTTGTACAATACACGGCACACACACACACACACATGCTGAGTGTGCTGCGCCCATCTCAGCAGTAGGCATGCTGGTGACCCCGGCAGGCGAATGGTGAAACTCCAGACAGTCCTACTTCAGTTACACAGGCCTTCACCTCAGTTTATTTACCAGGAAACACCCAAGCTTTGTAGGCCTAACCCTAAACTGCCTGTGTGTGTGTGTGTGTGTGTGTGTGTGTGTGTGTGTGTGTGTGTGTGTGTGTGTGTGTGTGTGTGTGTGTTTCTGGGGTTCACTGGGCCACCCAAATGTATTCCAACATGGCAGAAGATTCTGATTGGTGTTGGGAAGTCTGCCACTGGAAAAACCAGAGATAGTTCTGTGAACATGAACAATAGTGCATGTTCGCAGAAAGTTGAATCAGTTCATCTGGACACAACTTTTACCGACAGAAACGTCTCGTCGCTCATCTAAGTGACCTCTTCAGTCTCACCTGACTGCAGGTATCCCCACCCTTATAAACAATACAGTGGCATAACAGCCGAAACCAACAATCAGGCGTGACCATTAACTAGAGTTTCAATAGCCATGTGTACTATTCACAGAGGATCTGGGAATGTTTGCAATCACAGCATTGTAAAATGGCAACAGATGTACTCTTGCCCCCCCCCCCTTGCTTCAGGGATGGTCGTTCCCTGGTCACATAGATGGCCTAGTACACCTGTCACCATGTTTGCTGTGATTGCAACCATTCCCACATGCTCTGTGAATAGTACACACGGCCATTGTAACGCTAGTCAACGGTCAGCCGGTCATTGGCTTGGGTCGTTATGCCGCTGTATTGTTTATAAGGGTGGGGATACCTGCACTCAGGTGAGACTGAAGAGGTCACTTAGACGAGTTATGAGACATGTCTGTCAGTAAACGTTGTGTCCAGATGAACTGACTCAGCCGTCTGTGATTTTCTTGCCTGGATTATTGAGCATGCATCAAGACAATAGTTCATATTGTTTTTTTTGTTGTCTATCATGGAAGAGCGCACAACCCCGTTTCCTGTCATGTTGCTGTATGTGTTGTGTCTCGCAGCAAACATAAACTCATGAATGGAAACTCAAAGAGATGGGAAGGTCTCTCTCTCTCTCTCTCTCTCCCTCTCCCCCCTTGTCTTTTCCCATCTTTCAGCATATTAACAACTTGTCTCTCACACTCAACATGATATTGGTAGTGTGGACACAGATAAAGTGTGTTTTGACGTTCGCCATGGTTGTCTCGTATGATGTTTCCTGCACGCTCACAGTGAAATTGATCGATTTACCGAATGCTACGCTATTAACCTTGTAAGGAATTCCTGTGTCAGCAATAAGCGGCGGTTGCTTCCGTGAACGTACTTGCCTTGGGCTCTGTGCTAACTGTCTCCTCCCCCCCGCTTGTTTTTTTGTCCCAGACGAGGAGACTCCTGGCCTGTACGGATTCCTGCATGTGATCGTCCATTCTGCCAAAGGCTTCAAGGAGTCGGCCAGTAAGTCCGAGTTCTGCAGCCACTTCCAATTTCATGCTCCCTCTCCGTCTCTCTCTCTCTCTCTCTCTCTCTCTCTCTCTCTCTCTCTCTCTCTCTCTCTCTCTCTCTCTCTCTCTCTCTCTCTCTCCTTTGCTCTCAGACAGATTCAAACTCACAGAACCCCAGTACATCCTCATCATCATATGTGTGTATTTGACAGATGAGCCTAGCAGTATTTACATTTAAAACATTTTACCGGGGGCGTCCGGGTAGCGTGGCGGGCTATTCCGTTGCCTACCAACACGGGGATCGCCGGTTCAAATCCCCATGTTACCTCCGGCTTGATCGGGCGTCCCTACAGACACAATTGGCTGTGTCTGCAGGTGGGAAGCCGGATGTGGGTGTGTGTCCTGGTCGCTGCACTAGCGCCTCATCTGGTCGGTCGGGGCACCTGTTCAGGGGGGAGGGGGAACTGGGGGGAATAGCGTGATCATCCCACGCGCTACGTCCCCCTGGCGAAACTCCTTGCTGTCAGGTGAAAAGAAGAGGCTGGCGACGGCACATGTATCAGAGGCAGCCCTCCCTGGATCGGCAGAGGGGGTGGAGCAGCGACCCGGGTGGCTTTGAAGAGTGGGGTAATTGTCCGGATACAACTGGGGAGAAAATTGGAGGGAAATCCAAAAAAAATATATATATATTTTACCACAGTGATGGATGGATGATTGGATACACATTTGCATACATATATACATACAGATCCATCCACCCATTATCCAAGCTGCTTATCCTAACTAAATAGGGTCACAGGATGCTGGAGCTTATCCCAGCAGTCATTGGGCGGCAGGTGGGGAGACACCCTGGACAGGCTGCCAGTCCATCACAGGGCCATATATACAGTTAAGGATACATAATTCTCACCGAGAAAGTGAGAGAAGAAAACAGGTGGCAGCTTTTCTTCTGTCTTATTAAGCTTTTGTCAGGGTTGGAATGTGTTGACCCATACCCAGAGTCACCTTAGGGGACAATTTGGGGATTTCACTGTTATTTCTGTGTGTGGGTGTGTGTGTTTTCATGTGGAGGAAATCACAACGAACACACAAACAAAAATGAACATATCCATGCATAAAAGGAGTGAAACATAGACACGGAAGTTTACAAATAAGCACAAACACATGGACACCAGAGAAAACGCAACTTAAAGGCTCGTGTGGCGACCATCAGAACATCACTTTATCCAGGTTTGCTGCATACATGCTACGACAAGCCCCTCTCCACCCAAATGACATGTTGTGTAACTGTGTGTGTGTTCATATAGGTGTGTGTTATAAGAATGGCGTGGCCGTCCAGGGGCTGGCTCAGACGTGTCAGTGCCTGACAGCTGGCGCTTCACTGCACCCTCAGCGCTACACGGGCAGTGGTTCAGATATCAGATGACGGGGAACAAGAGGGGGTTGGAAACAGGACTTGCTCGGTTACCAGGGCAGCCCTCCTTGTGTTGTGATAGCCGGCCAGGCAGACTTTCCTGGGTAATGGGTTGGAAAGCGACGCATCTCCTCCGAACGCCTGCTCGATTCACCATGAAGTGCAGAGAGTTGAAGGGTTTAAAAAGGAACCGTGTGTGTGTGTGTGTGTGTGTGTGTGTGTGTGTGTGTGTGTGTGTGTGTGTGTGTGTGTGTGTGACTGTGGGCTGTTTTCATTGATGTAGTTTGATGTTGGTTTGTCCAATGGAGCACACAGACCAGTCCTGGTTGGCAGGAGGAGGATGGATGCTGTGTTGACTGGGTGGAGGGTTAGCTTCTACTGTTTTACAAATAAATAAATAATCATTACGTTTATGTAGCGCTTTCCTAGACACCCAAAGTGTTTCACATTGAAGGGGGTAACACACTTCAACCACCACCAGTGTGTAGCACCCACCTGGGTGATGCACAGCAGCCATCTTGCACCAGAACGCTCACCACACATCAGCTTGAGGGGGAGAGGGAGGAATCTTTTTTTTGGGGGGGGGGGGGGTCCCTCTTTTTTCTCCCCAGTTGTATCTGGCCAATTACCCCACTCTTTCAAGCCGACCCGGTCGCTGCTCCGCCCCCTCTGCCGATCCGGGGAGGGCTGCAGACTACCACATGCCTCCTCCGACGCATGTGGAGTCTCCAGCTGCTTCTCTTCACCTGACAGTGAGGAGTTTCACCAGGGGGACGTAGCGCGTGGGAGGATCACGCTGTTCCCCCCAGTTCCCCCTCCCCCTCGAATATGTGCCCTGACCAAACAGAGGAGGCGCTAGTGCAGCGACCAGGACACATCCCCACATCTGGCTTCCCTCCCACAGACATGTCCAGTTGTGTCTGTAGGGACGCCTGACCAAGCTGGTGGCAACACAGGGATTCGAACTGCCGTCCCCATGTTGGTTGGCAACAGAATAGACTGCCACACCACCCGGACGCCCCTGTGAGGGAGGAATCATTGAGCCAATTACATGGGGGATGATTAGGTGGCCAGATGGAGAGGGGCAGGTTGGGGGTTTTACCAGGACAGCAGGGAACCCCCTACTGAGTGCCATGGGCTCTCTAATGGCCACAGTGAGTCAGGACCTTGGTTTAACATCCCATTCGAAGGACGGCAACTCCTACAGCAAATCGTCCCCGTCGCTGCACTGGGGCACTGGGATTTGATATTTGTTGTTTTTATTAGGACCAGAGGGAAGACTGCCCCCTACTGGCCCACCAACACCACTCCCGGCAGCAACTCAGTTTTCCCAGGAGGTCTCCCATCCAAGTACTAGCCAAGCCCACACCTGCTTAGCTTCCGTCGTTTGGCAGAAAACTAGTCAGCATATTATAGTTCCATATTAGTGTGAGATATATACGTACATAAACCTACATCTTAAGTAAAATAACCTAAATGGTAACGATGTGCCGTGGCCAATGAAATTCAGGTGTGAATTCCCATCGCTTCTTTTAAAGATGACCATTTTCTGTTGTCTCCACAGGGAGTTTGTTTACTTCCGGGCTCCTCATACCTCCATGTCCTGTGGATAACACTAGGTGTGAGAGCTCTCGGGGTCAGCTTATCATTTGGCGTCCTCCGCCTCTTCATCAGCAGATTACGCGGTGGCATGCACAGCGCTGTAGCGTGCAGAACAGTGTTTCCTGGACTGGGTTCAGGAGTGGATGTGATTTTTGTGTTTCCTCCCCCGCAGTTTCTGCCTTTCCATTCATCTGAGCCCCCTGCAGGCCACACGCTGCAATACAAGTCATCTGAAAGCTATTTACTACGCTCTTGCATAATACCACGTGCATGTGTGTGTTCCTCCGATGCGGATTTAGTTCATTATCATATTAGAATATAACTGTATAATGACTGGAAGTGGCGGTTGGTGTACAGTTGTGTTACAGTTGTGTTACAGTGGTTCGGACTTTGAACTGGACGTAGTAATATAAGATAATAGTCTTTAATGGCCTCCATTGCTTTGACTTAATAATTGCATAAGCATGTCCAAACACGTCTTATCAGCAGCATGTTGTGTGTCACACAGATCTTGTTCCTATAAGGGCGAGGGCTTTGGTTCCCCCCGGGGCAAAGCAGATTAACTGGGTCAGGAGCCGGGAGTCGAGCTTCTCCCAGGAGGACCGCAGTGAAAAATCACAGGAAAACATGGCCCCATATGGAGGTGCTAAAAACATGTCACTCTGGTCTTGGAGGCAAATATAGAGAGGGCGGTTGCTTGTGTGTGTGTGAGTGTGTGTGTGTGTGTGTGTGTGTGTGTGTGTGTGTGTGTGTGTGTGTGTTGTTTGAACATGAAAGGGGAAACAGCTTGTTACCCCGACATTCACGCAACTTATTATTATTATGATTATTTTTCCCCCATTTCCCCCCAGTTGTCCAATTACCCCACCCTTCCGAGTCGTCCCGGTCGCTGCTCAGCCCCCTCTGCCGAATGGGGGGGGGGGGGGTTGCAGACTACCACGTGCCTCCCCCAATACACTCAACACATTTTGTAATCAGATGTTGCGAAGCTGCAGTTGCTCACAGTTGTGCAGCTGCTGACAGATTGTATCTGGACACACAACATCATTCACATAACAGTGTTTTACTAGGGTGGGGCGTCCGGGTGGCGTGGCGACCTATTCCGTTTCCTACCGACACAGGGCTCGCCGGTTTGAATCCCCATGTTACCTCCGCCTTGGTCGGGCGTCCCTACAGACACAGTTGGCCGTGTCTGCGGGTGGGAAATGGGATGTGGGTATGTGTGCTGGTCACTGCACTAGCGCCTCCTCTGGTCGGTCGGTATTTTACGAGGGTAAATTTCTTGCGATCACAGTAATGTTCAGTTATCTGCATTGGCTATCAGACCAGCAGCACTTAAAGATAAATATTAACTTAATAACAAGGCATGAAACGTGAAAAAATATGTACCTGCTCTTACACATTTACATTTAAATTCTTTATAACATCGATTTAGACGGTTTAGTTGTGTATCACGATACGACAACGCCCAGATTTCATCCCGATATAGCACCATTGAAAGATGATTAGCAGTAATATTAATTTATAGCCCAGCCGTAATGCCAGGGCTTGTCAACAAATGTCATTTTGTAAAATAAAATTTTGTTAAAAAAAAAAAAGAACCAACAACACAGGGCTCGCTGGATCAAATCCCCGTGTTACCTACGGCTTGGTCGGGCGTCCCTACAGACACAATTGGCCGTGTCTGCGGGTGCGGAAGTCGGATGTGGGTATGTGTCCTGGTCGCTGCACTAGCGCCTCCTCTGGTTGGTCTGGGTGCCTGTTTGGGGGGGAGGGGGAACTGGGGGGAATAGCGTGATCCTTCCACGTGCTACGTCCCCCTGGTGAAACTCCTCACTGTCAGGTGAAAAGAAGCAGCTGGCGACCCCACATGTATCGGAGGAGGCATGTGGTAGTCTGCAGCCCTCCCCGGATCGGCAGAGGGGGCGGAGCAGCGGCCAGGACAGCTCAGAAGAGTGGGGTAATTGGCCATGTACATTTGGGGAGAAAGGGGGGGGGGGTAGAGGGTCAATACTGCTGTAACAGAAGACGTGTTCACAGGGTTCGCGGTGGTCTCGGTGGATCATTTGGTGGATCATCAAATCCAGTCGTTATGCCAGCATCCGTTCCAGTCCCTGGAAGTGTTCCTTCCCTCCATCAGTGTTATCATCCCCAGATCTGATGAAAAGAATTGTATTATTTCCATCCTTGCACTGTTCTCTCAGTCTGTTTCCTATACGAGCCCTTGAGCAGAATCTCATTTTGCCGTTTAAGCCACGGGCGGGCGGGCAGATAGCCGTCACCGCCGGTGGTGGGGGACATGTTGTTCTTAGAGATGAAGAGTCTTGTTGTGTTGATTAGTTTAAGTGATTATCACTAATTCTACAAAACACTGTCTGACCCAGCATTCAACACAGCCTCGGGCATCGATTAGCCTCTGCTGGGTAAGAACACACACACACACAAACACACACACACACACAAGAAGAAAGAATCCATATCAATATAACTGAGCTGGAGAAGGATGGTTGCCCCTGCACAGTGGGTCAGTAGTCAGTCAGTCCCCTTGTCGACTAATTTACCCGCTTATGTGCTTTGTCCAGTGATGACCTCCCAGCAGTGTGGAAACCCGTAGAAGCTTCTCCAATCATACCCAGACCTCTTTTAGGTTGTCCTATTTCTCAAGCCCCACCCCACCCCCCACCCCCCCCCGCTAGCTGCGCTCCTCTGACACAAAAAGAGCTTTCTAAATATGCTCTCTTTGGCCTTGTTTGAATTTCGGGACTAGGCACACAAACCCAGTTCAGATGCAGAGGAAACGGGCTTCCAGAGGAGCCTGTGTGCTGCCCCGGACCATGAATACACTCCCCTTTTACCCCTCCATGTTCACCCACAAGTGTACACGGACTTTTTAAACCCACTGAATTCAACCGACAGATTTTTGTTTGGCCTTGAAGTGTGCCCCGACACAGTGGTTTTCACTGGGAGCCAGGGAGCCAGGCGGGTCATGGGTTCGAATCCCCATGTTGCCTCTGGCTTGGCCCGCCGTCCCTACAGACCCAATTGCCGTGTCTTTGGTTGGGAAGCCGGATGTGGGAATGTGCCCTGGTAGCTGCACTAGCGCCTCCTCTGGTTGGTCAGTCGGGGTGCCTGTTCGGGGGAGGACGGGCAACTGGGGGGAATAGCGTGATCCTCCCACGCGCTACGTCCCCCTGGCAAAACTCCTCACCGTCAGGTGAAAAGAAGCGGCCGGCGACGCCACATGTATGGGAGGAGGCACGTGGTAGTCTGCAGCCCTCCCCGGATCGGCTCAGAAGAGTGGGGTAACTGGCCAAGCACAATTTGGGAGAAAGGCGGGGGGGGGGGGGAGTATGGGTCGCAACAGGGAGCCAGGTGGGTTGTGGGAAGTCACAGTTAAAACATGTTGTGTAGAGACAAAAAGAAAAATGCCCGCAGCTGTATTGCCTCAAAAATACTTCAGTCATCGCAAACAACGCAGTGATTTAATTGTCTTCCAAAATATCACTTAAACGTGAGTACACTCGTATTTACGCGTTTGGCAGACATTTCTAGCTGAAGCGGCTTACAAGTCAGCACCTCATCAGAGAAATCTGAGTGTGCACTTTTGTGTCGTAGTGATCCTGTATATAGTAGTGTTATATGAACGAGGCTCAGCGTTTTCGGTTTTTCTTTTTCAAAGCCATCCAGCATGCCCAATTTCGCCACAAGAGGACACTGTTACATAACCTCACACGAACAGGAACAACGTTCGGGTCCGTGGAAACATAAAATCCGGGTGAAAATCGGGGTATTTTTTTGGTGAAAATCGGTAAAAACCGTAAACCGCTGAGCCTTGTATATGAAGTATTAGTAGTAGTACATTTACTTAGTAACGACTGATACATGAGGCCGCAGGACACGTACCCACATCCCGCTTCCCACCCGCATACACGGCCACTTGTGTCTGTAGGGACGCCCGACCAAGCCGGAGGTAACACGGGGATTCGAACCGGTGATCCCCATGTTGGTAGGCAACAGAAGACACTGCTATGCTAACAGGAATGTTAGACCATGGGTGTCCCATGAACTTATCTGGACTGGTAGGTTACAACATGGACCTACCTGTCCAGGTACACCACCGTGGCCTCGCCTTGTGACCAAGCTGACTAAAGGTTTGATAATGTTTCTGTTTTAAAGAACGCCATCCCCCTCTTGACTGCAGAGGATGCTTTACATCCTGGCTCTGAGTTTCCTTTAGGCTTCTTTCTCTTCGGGGATGTTTTGGTTTTTCCGGCCAGCAGTGAGGATCCTGAGCCCTAGCGCCTCCGTATGTGGTGGAAGCGAACAATAACTGCTCAGTGATGAATCCGTTCAACAAAAAAAAACAAAGAAAAATAAGAAGAACCAAAAAAAAAAACCAAAAACCCCAAAATGTCCCCCAGATGTTTAAACTGAAACCTTGTCCACTGAACTTCCCACATACCAGCGCTGCTAATCTCTTCCTTATTGAGAGTAATTATACCAGGGCTCGCCAGGAGGCCGAGAAAACAAACCATAGGAACGAAAGCAGATGGACTGTGAGATGCCATGATACTGTATATCCTGCTATTCAGCACTGACCGACCCCCCCCCCACACACACACACACACACACGTGTACATACTCCAGTCAGCCACTGTTTATCCGTGTGGCAGGGTCGGCGTCTTTTTACAGGACACGGGTCTGGCCATTGTTTTGATGTTAGTAACGTAGTGTGTATGTGTGGGGGGGGGTGCCCACATGTGAATGTATGTTTACATGTGTATGACAGACAGCTTGCCCCCCCTCTCTCGCTCTCGCTCACTCTCCCTCTCTCTCTCTCTCAATAACCTGGGGTCTCGCCCAGTGAAAGGTCGAGCCACATGTCCATCCATCATGCTGTCGGCTGGGGCTTGACCCAGAGGGACGGGACAGGATATATATGGAGTCCTGGTTCATACGCATGGGCGTAGACGTGTGAATTGAGCAGCGTGGTCCGCGGCAACTGTTAGTAAAGCAGCATTTCATTAACGGAGTTAATTGTCTTTCGTAAGAGCAGGGGGAGGAGGGGGGGGTGTCGTGTGAGCATGCAAAGGGGATGGAGGCAAACCTGAATGTCTGTGTACATGAGTATTGGATTTCCGACAAGTGATTACGTACCACCACTTTGACATTTCAAGGCAGTCTCGTGTTTGTTGAATAGTTTCATTTCCAACACACACACACACACACACACGCACACCTCTGTAGGAGTTCACATAAGGTCGGCCATCACAAATGGACGGACGGCGAAAGTCATTTGGTTTCACTTGGGAAATGTGGTCTCAAATTTGTACTCGAAACACAAACGGCAAGTAAGGGAAACATATCCATCCCACTTGATTTATTTCTGTGTCCCAGAGTGAACTGTTATTAAAACAAAGTTGCCGGCTAGTAGACGTACTCGGAAGATGTCGAGAGGTGCCAACGAAGGAGTGACTTGTGTGATGATGGAGGAGCCCCGGCACAGCAGAGATTTGGATCAGAGTCCTGCTAAAATTAAATGGGGATGTTCATGCTTAAACACCAGTATTTTATGCCCAGTGGAAGTGGGACTTTAACACGTGTTGCAACTAACAGTTTCTTTCATTATTGATTAGTCTGTTGATTATTCTTCCAACTAATCAATTGCTCATTTAGTCTGTGAAATATCAGAAATTAAAAAGGCCACCACCAGTTCCAAAAACCCGTAGTGATGTCTCCAAACTGTTGACTCAGTCCGATCAGGAGCCAAAAATCACCCATCAATTCACTTTGTAATGAATTTTTTTAACCCCCCCCCGTCTCCCCAATTGTACTTGCCCAATTACCCCACTCTTCCAAGCCGTCCCGGTCGCTGCTCCACCTCCTCTGCTGATCCGGGGAGGGCTGCAGACTACCACGTGCCTCCTCCCATACATGTGGAGTCACCAGCCGCTTCTTTTCACCTGACAGTGAGGAGTTTCACCAGGGGGAACATAGCGCGTGGGAGGATCACGCTATCCCCCCCCAGTCCCCCCCCCCCCAACAGGTGCCCCGACCGACCAAAGGAGGCGCTAGTGCAGCGACCAGGACACATACTCACATCCGGCTTCCCACCCGCAGACATGGCTGATTGTGTCTGTAGGGACGCCCGACTAAGCCGGAGGTAACACGGGGGATTTGAACTGGCGATGTGGCGCGGTGATAGGCAACGTAGACCGCTACACCACCCGGACGCCCACTTTGTAATGATCTGAGTTGGAGAAAAGCAAGCAGAGCTTATCGCTGTGAAGCTGCAACAAGCAAGCGTTTGGTATTTTTACTTGATATACAACTAAAAAAAAAATTGATTGCCAAAATTATGACTGATTAATTTTCTCTCCATCTACTAATGAGTTAATCCTTTCAGCACTAGCTTTTAGCACTGCAGCTATTGACTGATCGGTCATTGTCAGACGCTTCGATGTTAGCGGTTGGAAAGAAAGAGTTCGTACACCTGAGATATCCAAATTCAGAAGTCCGTCTTGCAGCAGAATTGATTTCATGGGTGCCAACATTAAAACCTCTTTTATGCGTTCAGGTATATCCTCCAGACATGATGTCATACAGGTTCAACACAGAGAGAGTAAGGCTTAAAGTCGTGGGATCACAGGTTTCAGACATGTTTTACACTGAAATCAAATTCATGTGCATAGCTGCAAAGTGTTGCCTATGCATCACAGCCTTCAAGAAATACTGTTGATATTTCCATACAAAGGTTTTGGTAGATCAGGTCCGGTGAGAGAAATGATATGGTTCAAGAACATTGGGACAGATTTGGTAGGTATATATCTGAGGGGGTGGCGCAGTGGTTAGCACAGTCCGCCTCACAGCAGGAAGGTCCTGGGTTCGAGCCCCGGGGTAGTCCAACCTTGGGGAGTCGTCCTGGGTCATCCTCTGTGTGGAGTTTGCATGTTCTCCCCGTGTCTGCGTGGGTTTCCTCTGGGGGCTCCGGTTTCCTCCCACAGTCCAAAGACATGTAGGTCAGGTGAATTGGCTCGTCCCTAGGTATGAATGTGTCGATCCTGTGATGGCCTGGCGGCCTGTCCAGGGTGTCTCCCCGCCTGCCGCCCAGTGACTGCTGGGATAGGCTCCAGCATCCCAGCGACCCTGAGAGCAGGGTAAGCGGTTTGGATAATGGATGGATGGATGTTTTACGCTGTTGTTCTGCACTAAGAGACACTGTTGGACTAAGTCGTACTTGCTGCCTTCTATGCCACTTTCTGCCCTCTGCTCAATGGATATTGATTTCAGTTTATGTTTTTTCTCTTCTGTATCTTCTGTATTTAATACTGAGACTGATGGCGTTTTCTCAGCATTGAGTGCCCGTGACGGCATGTAGCAAAGAACATGGCGTCCCCTAGAGGCAGTAGAGCAGCGGTACAAAATCACGCAACCTTGTCATAAATGGTCCAACATGCCCGAAACTTTACTTACGGGCTCTCAATATTACAAGTTAACAACCCATGCATGTATTTATTTTCCTAGGAAGCAGTTCAGAAATGTTAGCGTCGAGATTTTGCGCAGTGCTTCAAGTCCAAGTTCCAGTTTTTTGTGTAAAAACAGGTGACTAACTTCTTATCTGGTTAGTGTATTCTGCAAGTATCTCTAAACCGTGGCTCTCTTTATCTCCTGTGTTTCCTTTCAGATTTGTACTGTACTCTGGAGGTGGACTCATACGGTTACTTTGTCAGTAAGGCCAAGACCCGGGTTTTCAGAGACACCACTGAGCCCCAGTGGAATGAGGTCAGACATGGAGGCTTCGCCGTCGGCTGTCGCTATCTCCATATCTATTTTTGACCAATTTCCTATCCAGAGTTTGACATTTCATGTTTCTCTTCTGCATCATATGTGTGATAGGAGTTTGAGATCGAGCTGGAGGGCTCCCAGTCCCTGCGGATCCTCTGCTACGAGACGTGCTACGACAAGAGCAAGCTCAACAAGGATGACAACGAGATCGTGGACAAGATCATGGGCAAAGGGCAGGTGCAGGTAAGGAGAGAGGCCGGCGAGCCCTAGCCAGTCTTCTTAATTTTGTTGTCGGGATGCCTGTGGATCATCGCAGAAAATGTAGCTCGGGTCTACCAAACCACCAACCAGACTGGAACTGTCTAAGGGTGGGCATGCGCTACAGGATAATCAGCCAGATTTTAGGCCTGATTTGCCCCTCTTGAGATTGGGGGGTACGGCCGTTATTCTTTAGTGTAAGGTGTCTACAAATTCAACGTTTCGCCTCCTAATCCACTCGCAGGACAGTTGGGGCTGCTGCCCTCGACTGACATCTTTGACATGTTTGATAGTTACAAGGGAAAACCCTGTCGTGTGAGGGGAACAGAAACCCACAACCGCCAATAAGAGCCAAGCTGAGCAGGAAGCAGGAAATTTGAAACTCAAAATAACAAATTAATTCTTTTAGTTGTTTAATTTTTGAACACACAACAAACCTGACAAGTCGTGTGTGACTGTCGGCCTCCATGTTTGTTTTCTTCTGAAGTCACGTTGGATCCCAAGAGTTTCTGCGAGATCTACAGCTCCGCGAGTGTATTTCTTCTTCTTTGATTTTTAAGGCTAGTTTGTGCCCAAAGTGTTGCACTACTGCCAGGTACTGGTTTACGATGAAACTTATGAGAGTCAGGACCAACTGATCAGTGGTTAGTATAGTTGTGTTTGATGCCCTGCCTTCACCTAATCGTCAGGTGTGCGCTCTGACGACTGAAAGACAAAGAAATCTGTGAAATATGTCCTTACGAGTGCAGTCTCGTACATTTTTAATGGTGACTTGGGTTTGGAAAGTGCTCTAGTGTTCCCGAGCCTTTGGAAACATCTCACTTCAACTGAGTCCCTCGTTAAGTTGTCTAGCCGCTGTGTATGGCGGAGTGGTTTTGTTGTGGTGGCTTCTGATGACGTTGTTTAGATTAGCGGTGGCGGACAGATATTTTAAGGGGCTTTCCCCCTCCCCGGTTGTGAGAAACGTCCCTATTAAAAGCCTCTCTCAGACTTTTGTGACTGCACGCTGATTTAACTGTGGAATTTGTGGTCGATCGGTATCGAGGCACGGTTCCTCAAATCTAGCTGTCCCACGGGGTTTACGGTGAAATGTGGTTTGTGTAGCACTGTGAATTTTCATGAACGCACCACCCACTTGATGCCGTCCCAAGTCAAATGACTCCTGTTGGTTCAATTTCAATGGTGGGCTTCAGGACGAGACTCCTCCCCAGTTGTCCACCTGTTGTTTGAACTTCACCTTGTAAAAGCTGGGTCGGCTCTCGGGGCATTCATCGCCCCTATCACGTATTAATGCACTTGTGGTTCTCCCGAGTGATGCAACTGTATCGTAGCCAGAAGTGAGCTTGTTGCAAGTCATTCCACTTTAACCGGCTCTCCTCACGGCTCTCCACGCTCTCTTTTCACTGGCAAAAAGAAAACCAACAACAACAACACAAAACCAAAAAAAAATAATCTTGTGCAAAAAACTAGTTAAAGGCTTTCTGTGGTTGTTTGTTGCTGCCTCTGCACATAAATCAACATAATCAATCTTGGTTGTAAGCAACGGCTCCTTCTTGCCCCCCGAGAGGCTGAGAAAGTGGGGCAAACTTGGATTTCTCCCACAGCACTTTCGTTATTTATTTATTTTTGAGGAATGCGTTTCAAAAAAAGTCCTCTTATTAAATATATACCTTGTTTGGCTCAAACCTCAGTTTGCGTTGCGTGGAGAACTGCTGCAGCGAAGGGGAAAAAACAAAACAAGCCACGACATATTCGTCACGGCGTCTTGTCTGCCAACACCGATTTCCAGACTTTCCTCATTCCCTTTAATGATGTTTGTCCTTGATTGGCAGCCTTCTTTGCCCCCCCCCCCCAAATAAATAAAAAATGCAGGGAGAAAAATTTATTCTCTCCCTAAATCTCAAGATTGTAGTTAAATTTGTTTGTGCAGAGATTGGCGTGGCTTTGTTTTCTCCTCGGCTGTGGCGAGCCTGTTTACAAAAACAGAGGAGCCAGGTCACCCTCGGACCTCTAACCCTGAGGGCCCTTGGCTGCGGTCGGGCCCCTGAGGAATGTACAGACTGCCTGATACACTTCCTGTGCGTTCGGAGGCCTGCCTGAGTCATGATGACGTCATTACAGCCCCTATGACTACGAGTGGTCTGCCCGGTGAGTTGCAAAGTTACCCGTTCATACCACTCGAGGTTTTGTTGACGGAAGGGGCGGGTGAGCATTCGGGAAGATGACTTGGCCAACGCCATGACGAAGCTCCAAAAACTGATGGGAGTTTTTAGTTGTGATTCACAGAATTCCCCCTAAAAGCCTATAAATATATACGGTTTGAACGGAAATCCACGAGCCGTGGATGAGTGTGTATCCCACAAGTCTGTTTTTCTCACCCACTCCAAACCACCGCTACTCCCTGAATATCTGTATGCAGCGTTTTCTGTTTGTCTCAGCTTGCAGGCGGTGTTTCTAGGAAACATTCACCGGCTTGGATATTCGGGAATCAGGAACACTTTTGTCATTTAATTTCATGTATGGAAGTACATGAAATGAAATGACATATCGTTTCCCCCCGCCCACAGCAGTGCAACACAAATGACTGTAGGAACTGCCGGTCTGCATGGGCTAGCAGTTCGCTTAACCTGCCCCGCTTCGGCATCCTGTCAGACCACCCTCAGTGCTTCCTCCTCGGGCGCAGCTCCAGACAGGGGCCGTGGTCCTTAGGCCACTGGACGCAGCAGACCAGGCTCCCCCAGCCGATCCAACGCCAGCTCTCCCAGCCAGACACTCTCGACGCTCTCCTTGCACTCCACACGACGACACCAAAAACACCACAGTCAACGCCAGGCGAGGCCGCCGCCAGACCGCCATCGGTGTTAGGCTTAGCATAGCCTACCCCACTTCCATGTCCTCTCCAGAGGTGTAAAAACCAGGTCCAGAAAGTAAACGTCCAAACCGTGTATTTGCTCCATGTTACTAAACCAGCTGATTTCATTAACTAGTTTTCCCTCCCTAGTTGACGAGTGCTGTTGACTAGAATCTGCTGGTGTAGTGCACGAGTGGAGCAAATACATAGTTTGGACTTTTACTTTCTGGACCTGGTTTTACACCTCTGGTCCTGTCAGACCGCCCTCAGTATTACCTCCTTGGTCGCAGCTCCAGGCAGGACCTTGGTCCCTGGGCCCACAGGATGCGGCAGACCAATCTGTCCCAGCCATCAAACGAAGACAAAACTTAAACACAGATGTGGACAAAGACACTGAATGGACGGTACTGAGTGAGGCCGCCGCAAACGTGAATTCGCGCCGCCATCTTCCCACACCGGTACTGGGTGAGGCCGCTGCATATGACGTGAAACTTATACAGGCTGGATTTTTTTTTAAATTTTTTTTTTTAACCAAGTTGGACCGTTGGAAAGATTAGTACGACGCACTTGAGGGTTATATGGAATATTATGAGGGTAATTAAGGCAGCTTACGCTCTTGGCCCTGTCACCTCTTATGTGTTGGTGAAATGAAGTTCAACTCTCAAGTTCAGCTCCTGGAGTCTGTCAGCCTCGCTGGGCTACGCAGCTAATTGGACGGCTCTGCTTCATAGATTAGTTGACCTGTCAAAAGACAGAATAGAGATGTGTGTGTGCGTGTGTTTTTCCACATGTGTAGAAGTGTACGCATGGGGACGGAGAACAGAGAACCGTGTCTTCGTAATTACAGGCTGCCAGCAGCGGGCCAGGATGTGCCCACTCCCTCTGGCACCGCCACTCGTCAGACGGACCGCCTGCAGCCGGCTGGCTTGCTCGCCGCTACCGCTGGGAACATCCACTCCCAGCCAGCACCAGCCACGTCCCCATCCCAAACACAAATAAATACACCACATGTTGTCCGCTGGACTGCTTTGAGGGGGAAAAACACACACGCACACAAAAAAGAGAAGAGAAGAGGGGAAGATAGATATGCAGGGAATGGCATGTCCTGTCCCAGGCCCTGAGACGGTGGGAACCCTGTGTGTGGGGGGGGGGGGGTAGCATATACCGCTATGTATAAATACAAAAAAAGATTACGTTGGGCTAGAATAACTCCTGATGTTAATGTTCTGCAGGGTACCACCCAACAAGGCCACACGGTGCCATGTGTCCAGTCGGTACACAACTCCTAGAAGTAATGACAACAGAGGCTTCGCAGGTTAAATCCCCAGGGATATGGTATGTTTAGCGGACGAGGCATCAAGTCAAACACACACATCTCACGTCACGTGGACGGTGGCCGTCAAGGAGCCCGAAACGTTTTCCGGTTTTCGGTGCACTTTGCAGAGGTCCTCGGGTCCAGCTTCCAGCGTGCATGCCCGGAGAGAGAGAGAGAGAGAGAGGGAGAGAGAGGGAGAGAGAGGGGGACTTTGACTCAGAGCCGGGCTGTTTTCCTTCCCGGTCAAACGGAGTTTGGAGCCTCAGATGTTTTTCTTTGCTCTCCAGAGACCATCTGATTTATTTAGCAAGCCCGCGGAATACTGGATGACCGTAAATGGACACATAAGACGAGAGGGCTCTGCTTCACCCGCTGCTGTTACTTCGCTTTGCGCTGATGAGACGACGGTCGACATCGCCAGCGTCACGCGAAGATGTTACGATGCGGGCCAGGGGTTTTTATTTTGTTAGCGGTTCAGTGATCCCGACAGGGGTTTTTTTCAGCGTCTGCGATTGATTTACCTTTTATGTACGTGGCTATTACTTACCGTAGTGAGATTCCCTGACACTGTAAAGATAAGCTCGTGGTTACCGCAGAGGCCGAAAGCAGCCCCCCCCCCCACACACACACACACACGTTTGTTTCTCTAGACTTGTGGGGACCCCTCATTGACTACGTTCATTCTCTAGCCCTTAACCCTGACCTTAACCTTCATGCCTAACCTGAACCCTTACCCGAACCTTAACCTGATCCTAAGTCTGACCTTAACCCTAACCCCAAAATAGACCCTTTCCCTCATGGGGACCCATAAAATGTCCCCGCAAGGTAGGCGGTTCTGGTTTTTGATTTGGTCCCCATTGGGATATTAAAAACAAGCGCACACACACACACACATGCGTAGGAATAGCACAGGAGCGAGGGAGCCTGAGAACGAGTACGGCAGTGTGCTGTGATGTGGACTTGATTGCGCTGCCTATCCACAGGGGAAACGCTGCCATTTATTTCCAGCCTTTTACTGAGCTGACATCCCCAGAGGACGTGACCTCTGACCTTTAGGTTCACCTCGCTAATCCTCCATTTAAAAACAAGCAGGTTGGGGTTATACCCCCCCCCCCCCCGTTTTCTTCAACTGGCAACACAAATGGTCACTAAATAGAAACAATAACAACTTTTGGGGCGTCCAGGTGGCGTGGCGGTCTATTCCGTTGCCTACCAACACGGGGAACGCCGGTTCGAATCCCCTTGTTACCTCCGGCTTGGTCGGGCGTCCCTACAGACGCAATTGGCCATGTCTTCGGGTGGGAAGCGGGATGTGGGTATGAGCCCTGGTCGCTGCACTAGCGCCGCCTCTGGTCGGTCGTGGCGCCTGTTCAGGGGTGAGCGGGAACCGGGGGGAACAGTGTGATCCTCCCACGCGCTACGTCCCCCTGGTGAAACTCCTCACTGTCAGGTGAAAAGAAGCGGCTGGGGACTCCACATGTATGGGAGGAGGCATGTGGTAGTCTGCAGCCCTCCCCGGATCAGCAGAGGGGGTGGAGCAGCGACCGGGCAGCTCGGAAGAGTGGGGTAATTGGCCAAGTACAGTTGACAATTGGGGAGAAAAAGGGGGATAAAATCAGTTTGAGGGGTTATAATTGACAACATACGTTAGTGTAAGATTCTCCAGTTTAGTCCTGCTGTACAGGGGAACACTTCATATATCATCGGTTTCAAACCTTCGCCCTTCACTGTAAAGCCCTTCGAGCAAGCATGAGGAATTTTAGTGGTATTTAAAGACCGGGTATTATGCTCGATTGTGAAATGGCTTGTATGGCTCACTGCCTGTGCACCTGGTGGGCCGTCCGACACCAGATCTTTCAGTGTTTCAAATCATGCAGGCTTCCTATTTTGTGACAGCGGTGCCATTTTTATGGGATTTTCACCTGGCTGGATCATATTCAGCACTACTCTGGCGAATATATCATCCTCGACCGGTTATGAGTGGATGTGCGGGTGGGGGGGGGGGGGTGCCGAGGCTACAAACCCAGCTCCGTGCATCACGAAATGCTACCAAGTGACCCCCGTATGTGGCTGCTGTAGCCGAGAATACTTGTACTCCGAAGCGCCGGTTACGCAACTTTTCAGAGTTACGGCCCCGCTGCCTCGTACGGCACGTCCACTTCGAACCAGCCAGCGGGCGGCGGCGACGCTTTTTGGTTTGCACAACCTTGCTCCCTCCTCCCATCCTCCCGCCGTGACCTGGGCTCAGCTCCTTCGCCTCCGATTCTCCCCGTTTGGCAAACAGAGCGGGTTTTCTTTCATCCGCCCACCATCACCACCACCCCCCCCCCCCGGCCTGTACCTGCCAGTCCGTTCCTCTGGACTCTCTCACACGAGCGACCGAGACGAGAGGTTGCCCTGTGAGAGTGGCATGAATGTGAGCTTTCTTCGACCCGTGTTGGATAACGTGTGCCTTTCTAGACGGCGGATAGGCTTCTTTTGCCCCACGCTCTGAGGTCGCGGCTGGCTCCGTGTGGTATATTCGGGGGCTGATTCGAGGGAGGAGGGATGCCGTCTCCCCTGGTAAACAGAAAAACCAACCCTGGGTTTCCGTCCCCTTGTGGTCAGCGACACGACGTGACGTCTCTTAAGAACTTCAGTATCTATAATAGATGTTCACATTCTGTCCGTGTTGCAGACTGGCACAGCCCTGCCAATACAAAAGATGGGGGGGGGGGGACATCTCGTTGTGGTAGTCCAATGCTCTTTCAGGGCCATACTGTTGTTATGATGGACTGACAGGTGGGTCACATGGCTAAACCACTCCAGTTATCCATGCAGCATGTTTCTGATTGGCTTGAACTTCATCAGGTGTATTATATATATGGGTAGGAATACGAAGGCCTATGGCTGCAGCTGTCCCTGCAAGACCCATCATCATCCCCCTCGAATGCTTCTTTTTTTTGTTACTCTCTCTCTCTCTCTCTCTCTCTCTCTCTCTCTCTCTCTCTCTCTCTCTCTCTCTCTCTGTCTCTCGCTCTCTCATTGTCACGTTGTGTGTCTTTGGAGGAGCTCTGTCTTCTTTGTGGTGTTTTGTGCTGTACCCCGCTGCTATTCTATTCAGGGGCACACTGTCTCTGGGATTCATTATTTTAGTAATTTAATCTTTCAAATCATCCCCCCCCCAGGCAGAGGGACACCACCTCAACCTCTTCACCCCAAAGCCCCAACACCCCCCCCCCATAAAGCCAGTTTTCCTCCAACTGTCCCCAGGTCCTCCTGCTAGCTCCTCCAGCTCCCTCTGCGCCGCGCAGGGGGGTTGTATTTATTGGTTTTTCTTATTCCAGGGCGAGTGCATGTCAGCCCGCTCTTGGCACCGTTACTGGGCCTCAATAAGCGGTAACGTGATCTAGTTGAATGACTTCCCAGAGATAATGGGAGCCAGAAAACTGAGGCATTAGCGGGGTGGGGGGTGGTGGTGGTGTTGGTGGGGTTCTGGGCAATTCAAGATGTTTGGATCTGGTGGCTCTTGCCAGCGTCTCTAAAACTGAGGAGCTGGACATGGCCGCATGCGTTAGCCGGCGTTGCTGTTGAGAGGGGCAAGGAGATATACAGGGGCCAGCGGGGCTGTAAAATGTTGAAACCGAGCGTCTGTCTCTCCCCCCCCCCCCCAACCCAACCTCCCCCGCCCCCCACACGAAGCACCAGAAATCGCCCGTGTTTAAAGCTCCTATGATGAATTTTGGATCGTCGTTGACCTGGCGCACCCCTGTGGACAAAAGCGGTAGTGTTTTGCGGAGGAGCTTCGTTTCACATCTAAGCGTCGCCTCTTGTCACGGAGGTCCCCTCTGTATGCGGGGTTTTGAAAAAAACAGTTGTTTGTAGGAGCCATGAGGTAATGTGTGCGCCCTAAATCAATTTGTCAGGTTTCCAGAGGGAAGACGAGCTTTTGGCGTCATTATACGGAGATAGCTAATCTTCTTGCTTCTCATTTGATTATGTCAAGTCAGATTTATTTGTATTGCGCTAAATCACATTTTTTTCCCGGAGGGCTTTGCAATCACAATTACATCCCCTTTCCTTAGACCTTTTAGAGTGGATATAAAGGACCGTGTCCGTCATACAGAGCCATCTGAATGAAACTGACACCGAGTCAGTGAAAACGCTCCTAGTTGCAGCTTTAAAAAAGCTAACCTTAGACTGTAAAAATGTTCAAATTAAAAATTGTAAATATTAGCCGTTTGGCCATCTGGAGACCTTAAAGGATCTTTGCTGAGGCTTTCGGTCCAGTGGTCCACAAACGGAGCAGGCCGCCAACTACTGATCTGATCTCCTGCCTTGCTCATCACCATCATCAGTTCCATAACCTATAGAGGTCGTAGGAGCACAGCTGATGCCTCAACACGTCTCTTCCACCATTCCCTATCCATCGCCTCTCTCCCCACCTCCACTGCGCTCATCTGTAGCCATTCTCCGATGCAGTTTACCCAGGTTTTTCTCGGTCTCCCTCTCTTCTTAGTCCCGTCTACCAGGCCTCATGGGATGTCCCTTTGCAAGTGTCCTCTCCGTTCGGCAAACGTGCCCAAACCAGTTAGTTGATAATCAGTTAAATTCGATATTAGGTTATGTGTAGATAATATGAAGTGTCCGGTCTTCCTCGTTTCACCAGATATCATTAGTTGTATGCCTTCTTAATAGACCACTCAGTAGTTTGGGAGAGAGACGTGTGGTCCCAGTCAGACCGTCTGCATGGCAGATTTGAAGTAGCCATCACCAGATCAGGTCAGGGGAAGAAAATGCCCAGCAGATCCACGTACAAGATAGTTGATGTGTGTTCTATTCATGGACGTTTCAATAATGTAGTTTTTCCTCACTTATTCGCTCTATTCTATCCCCTTCTATCCATTCTATTCGAGATGGGAAAAGACAACAGCGTTTTTCCACTTTTTTCTTTTGATTTTCTTGCCGATAGGCTGATCAACAGCAAGTCCGTGAATAACGAACAAAGAATTCCGAGGAATTCTGGGGTTTTAATGACGCTTTGTTCCTTCAGCCGAGCTCGGCTCTATGCTGTATGTGTGTGTGTGTGTGTGTGTGTTCATATTAATTAGGGTCTACCAGGTGCTCTCATCTATCATATGTGTGCCCCCAATCATTTAGGCCTGTGATCTGTCATGTTTCCACCCCAAACCCCCTGCAGCTATACACACACAACTGTCAGCACTGACAGATTGGAGTCTGCTGTGTGTGTTCTGACACCCCCCCAGGAGAGAGACACACGCACACACAAGGGTTATGGGCATTAAAACCACATTCTCCTGCATTACCATGTGTTTATTAGCTCACTTGCGTTACATTATTAGGGGTCTTTTTAAGGTGTTTGGGGGGAGAAGGCACATCGTGTTGAGTTTATTGCAGCACATAGATCTAAAAAGAGACCCACGACCGATGACGTACAGTATATGTTGCAGACAGACTCTACTCCGTAGACCACTCCTCGTCCTCAGTCCTGTTCTCCTCTATTAAACCGTCCTATCTTCCTATCAGTCTCACTCACACACATTATTTTCCCCCGAAAGTTAATTTCGACATGGTTTCTAATGAGGCTTATCTCTCATAGAGTCTGTCAGATGCCTGAGCATATGGCTCTTCCTTATTGATGGATTCCAATTAAGGCAGACTTCCTCATCAGACGGCCCTTGATCATCGGAGCTGATGGTTTGACAGACTGTCGTCCTGCCGTGTCATCGCCGCACAAAGGCGCTCCTCGGTGACAAAGCCTCGTTCAGACGCCTTTTTATTACCCGCTTTAAAACGGCCACACTCGCCACTGGGGGAAAACGTGCCCTAAATAACTATCCGTGTACCCCCCGAAGTACCCTCAGATGATGCAAGCCTGCAAATACCTCTCTTGTTTGTTTTTTTTTTTTTGAGGACTAGATGGAGGAAAAGCCCCCAAGCTGCCAAATCTCGATGATTGAAGATGGTGCGGAGATAAAACGGCACGTTTGATCAGCATGCATCATGCCGTTCGATGTGTTGCTCCCGCTTCACGGAGACTTAGAAGATGCAGGCGGGGAAGAAAAGATAAACACGAGGCGTTGTGATGCAGTGTGACAAAATATAGCTCCACTCTGACAGGAAACTGCACGTAGGCAGGGCAACGCAAAGCTGCTCGTATTCGTATCGTGCAGCTGTAGAGGGAACGTCGTATCCCTTAGAGGGTTAGACAAAAGAGTAGAAGGTCATTATTTTGCCAAGAGATCTGTTTATCTTTTCATGTCTCTACCATTCCTTTCTCTCTGTGCGCACACACACGCACACACTTACTTACTTGCTTTAGGTTGTCCGTCGTGTCCGACGATGACAATCTTGCCTCTGTCACTTGTGAGTCTTCTTATGGCTGTAAAGCCCAATCCGCGATCCACATTGTCTGCCACAGACCGAACAGGTGAGAGCACGGACTGGGGGTGTAGGTGTGGCACTGGCGTCATGACTCGTCAGACGTCTCCTGGTCCGTCGATCACCTCGGTCCTCCTCGAGATTTTGCATCCCTTGTTGACAGAGCTGCCGCCAGATGGAGCGTTGGGCAGCCGCGTCCTCCAGCTGGCTCGGGTTCAGGCCGCACTTTTTTTTACGATGGTCTTCGGTTGGTCTTTTTACCGTTTTTCTGGCCCCCTGCCAAGCGGCGGCCAAGATGTAGCTGGCCATACAGCACTTTACGCGGTAAGCGCTCCTTCGGCATCCTGATGACGTGACCAAGCCAACGAAGTTGGTGCTGGGTGACGGTAGCCTCCATGCTGATGCAGTTGGTCTTGCGGAGTATTTCAGTATGGGGAACTCGGTCACGCCAGGTTATCCTCAGGATGCATTGTAGGCATCTGATGTGGAAGGCCTCAAGCATCCTGAGGTGGCGGCTGTGCAGGGTCCACGCCTCACAGCTGTAGAGCAGAGTCATGATGACAACCGCCAAGTAGACAGATATTTTGGTGTGGAGGTTCTCCTAAGTCTACCAGAAGAGGATGATGCTTGCTTAATCCGGTTTTGTATCTCCCTGTCGATGCTGCAGTCTTCAGAGAGGAAGCTGCCCAGGTATTTGAAGGATTCCACTGTTGGGAGTGGCTTGTCAGAGATGGTGAAAGTTGGTGAATACGATGGAGGAGTAGATGCCCACTGGCATACTACTTCAGTCTTTGCCACATTTATAGAGAGTCCCAGCCTACCATACACCCTTGCAGCAGCTGCAAGGGCAGCTTGCAGTGCCTCCAATGTGTGGGCCACAACTGCACAGTCATCTGCGTACTGTAGCTCGATGATGTGTTCAGATGTCATTTTTGTGACCGCTTGGAGCCTACGGATGTTAAATAGGTTTCTATCTAGTCTGAAGTCCGCAGTAACCCCACTGTCCTTCCTGATTTCCTCATGGAGTAGCAATGTCACACTGGAGGAAGATGTTAAAAACAACTGGAGAAAGGATGCACCCCTGATGTACCCCGGTGTACACCCTGAAGGGCTCGGATTCCTGGCCTCTAATGGTCACACGTGTCATCATCCCCACATGAAATTGTTGAAGGATGTTGACAAACTTTCATGGGCAGCCACACTTCAGGAGGACGTTCCATAGGATGTCCCTGTTGACTGTGTCGAAAGCCTCTGACAGGTCGACCCCGACTTCTCCTGGAGTTGCCGTGCTGTGAACACCATGTCCACAGTACTCCTGTTCCTCCTGAACCCACACTGACTCAGGCAACAGCTCCTCTGAGATGTTTTTTACCAGCCTGTGTAACATGACTTTGGCTCGGACTTTTCCAGCAACAGCCAGTAGTGAAATTCCATGGCTGTTGCCACAGAGGGACTTGTCTCCTTTGCTTTTATATATGGAGATGATGTTAGCATCCCTCCACTGCTGGGGGACAGTTTCGTTCTTCCATATGTGTGAGATGAACAGGAAAAGTGTACGGGTGCAGAGGTAGCCTCCCTGTTTAAAAATCTCTGCAGGGATACTGTCAGGGCCAGGGCCAGGGCTCCGCACAATGAACCTCTTCAAAGGTTGGTGGAGGGTCAAGGTCTTGGATGGTGGGACGGACAGGTAGTTCATCCAAGACTGAGGGATCTGTTGGGGAGGGCTGGTTCAGAAGGGTCTGAAACTGTTCTGCCCATCTTTTTGTGATGAGTTTCTGATCCTTTATGAGGGCGGTACCATCATCAGACCTCAGGGGGAGACAGAGCTGTTTCTTGGGCTGTAGATGGTTTTCACTGCATCATAAAAGTTGTGCATATCATTTCTATCGGCATGGGATTGTATTTCATTTGCCTTCGATATCCACCACTCATTCTGCAGGGCACGCAATTTTGACTGCACCTCTCTCCTGGATGCTTGCCATTGTTGCCGGAGTGCAGCTGATGTGGGATTGTTTAGGACAGCACTGTGTGCTTTATGCATGCCTTTGAGTATGGTAGTTATTGTGCCTGTGTTGTCATTGAACCAGTCCTGGTGCTTTCTGCTCTTGTAACCGATGGATTGGGATGCTGCCTCGTAGAGGCTGGAGCTCACAGAAGACCATTTCCTATCAATGGAATCATCTGTGCTCAAGAGACGCTCAATGTCTTCCAGGTTTTCAGCCAGAGAGAGGCGGAGATTATTCTGGACCTCAGCCTTTTCTAGCCGGGTACAGTCAAGTCTCTTCTTTCCTGTCCTCTGAAGACGAACAGTAGGGCGTACCTTCACTTGGAGCCTGGTCATGATGAGCCGGTGATCTGTCCAGCTCGTGGCACCTCTCATTGCACGAGTGAGTGAGACGTCTTTTATATCAGTGCGTCTCACAATCATGTAGTCCAACAGGTGCCAATTTTTGGAGCGTAGGTGCATCTAGGATATTTTGTGCTTATTTTTTAATTGGAAGATGGTGTTTGCGATGGTCAAGCCATGCTCAGCACAGAGGCTTAGCAGCCGCAGACCGTTAGCATTGACTTTCCCAACGCCATGCCCACCAGTGGCACCACTCCACACCTTGTTGTCTTTCCCCACTCTGGCATTGAAATCGCCTGGCAAAAAGATCTTTCCCTCCTTGGGTATACCACGGAGAGACTCATCTAGTGACTGATAGAAGCGGTCCTTTATGTCATCCTCTGATCGTAGAGTTGGTGCATAGGCGCCTAGGAGGGTGGCATAGCGTTTCTTGGCAGTGTGACAAAATATAGCTCGACTCTGACATGAAACTGCACGTGGGCAGGGCAAAGCAGAACTGCTGCTATGGTGCAGCTATAGAGGGAACATCGTACCCCTGAGAGGGTTAGAGAAAAGAGTATAAGGTCATTATGTTGCCAAGAGATCTGTTTATCTTTTCATGTCTCCACCATTCTTTTCTCTCAGCACACACGCACACACACTCACTCCATTGTGATCCATTGTGATGGAGAAATGTCCGGGGCAAGCTGCCTGGGTAATTGCTCCTCGTTAAGACATTACATAATAACCCAGGAAAGTGTAAGTGATCGACAACAGATGTATGTTCTTCTGCCGCTGACATGCATGTGCTGCACATCTGAGGGTGGGCGGGTGGGGTGAGCCCCCCCCCCTCCCCCAGTTGTGCAGCCACTTCCATCGACACAGTGTTGAAGCAAGAACAAAGGCTCTCGTTCCAGCCGGAGAAATGAGATGCTGTCCGCCGAGACGCCGCACTCCACTCACGTTCACTTGTTCCTTTGTTTCATCACGAGCGGCGGCGTGGAGGAAGTCATCGGAAAGTTTGAATCGGGATTGAAGGGGGGGGTCACCCGGCACCAAGTCGTTTCAGAAGCACCCGCTAGCGATCGTATTTAAAGTCAGAGGCCATTGTTTTGCATGATTAATGCCCTAAGATGGACAAGTTCCCTTTCCAGCCATCAGCTGCGTAAATATTGCTGTTGTGTAGTAGTCCTAGGCGATATAGAAAATACTGGTAACCATGTGGAATATACCTCACTAGTATTTGCTTACTTATGATCACAATATAGCAGTATCTGAAATCCATCCTGATACAAGATGATGGATTTATCTCCGCGCTCCGTGCTCTCTTCCCTTCTTTGCACATTTTGTGTGTATTCCTGAAGATTGCTGTGTTGTTATTCTGTGTGACTACGTTGGAAGCCACTGAACCGGAGTCAAATTCCTTGGATGTGCAATCAAACTTGGCCAATAATGACCATTGAGTCAGATTCTAAACGATGATATACTGATTTATTGCCGATCCCTGTTACGAAGAGCTCATCAAATCCAAACCAGTTTAGGTGTTTCCTTATTTATTTATTTATTTACTTTTGCACCCCCCCCCCCCCGCTTTTCTCCCCGATTGTACCCATCCAATTACCCCACTCTTCCGAGCCGTCCCGGTCGCTGCTCCACCCCCGCTGCCGATCCGGGGAGGGCTGCAGACTTACCACATGCCTCCTCCGATACATGTGGAGTCGCCAGCCGCTTCCTTTCACCTGACAGTGAGGAGTTTCACCAGGGGGACATGGCGTGTGGGAGAATCATGCTAGTCCACCCAGTCCCCCTCCCCCCTGAACAGACGCCCTGACTGACCAGAGGAGGCGCTAGTGCAGCAACCAGGACACATACCAACATCCAGCTTCCCACCCGCAGACACGACCAATTATGTCTGTAGGGATGTCCGACCAAGCCAGAGGCAACACGGGGATCCGAACCGGCGATCCCTGTGTGGGTAGGTAACAGAATAGACCGCCACGCCACCCGGACGCTACTTTCGCATTTTGATACAAATTTCACATCATCTCCTCCATTGTACACGAGAGCCATACAGTGAGAAGGTCTATTCCTGTTGATCCCCTGTGGTCAGAGAGATTTTTCAGATGTGATCCAGAAAAGTCACAATGGAAGATATTTTGTGTGTCATGTGGTGTGTGCGTGCGTGTGTGTGTGTGTGTGTGTCTGTGTGTGAGAGTGAAACTCAGTCTTTTTGTAATTTATTCTTTCAGAAAGAATAAATTACCTACACTCTCTACCTTTTCCTGCTCTGGCAAGTATCTCTCTGTTCTGGTCTCTTTCCCTTCCTGTTTCTGTCTCTCTTTGACTCATTCCCTCTCTCTCTCTCTCTCTCTCTCTCTCTCTCTCTCTCTCTCTCTCTCTCTCTCTCTCTCTCTCTCTCGCTCTCTCTCTCTCCCTCTCTCTCTCTCTCTCTCTCTCTCTCTCTCTCTCTCTCTCTCTCTCTCTCTCTCTCTCTCTCTCTCTCTCTCCCTCTCTCGCTCTCTCTCTCTCTTGCTCTCGCTCTCTCTCTCTCCCTCTCTCTCTCTCTCTCTCTCTCTCTCTCTCTCTCTCTCTCTCTCTATCATCTATATGTCTGTCTCTCTCGCTCTATCTATCTGTCTGTCTGTGTGTCTGTCTGTCTATCTATTTCTCTATCTATCTAATCTATCTATCTGTCAGTCTCTGTCTGTCTGTCTCTCTCTCCCGCTCTCTCTTTCTCTCTCTCTATCTTTCTCTCTCTCTCTTATCTGTCTATATATTCAATTCAATTCAATATCTCTGTCTCTGTCTCTCTCTTCATGATGTGCCTATCTGGTAATTTGGTGAACTTGTGATCATTGCACTCCACTAATAACTGTTCACAGTTCAGTGACCTCACTGTAGGTTCCGGGCGGTCAGGGGTGGCGTGCGGTGGTTTTTATAGTCATCTGATGAATGGGAACATGTTGTTTCCTCTCGTGGTCGTTTTTGGAAGAATCCTTTTTCTTTGTCCTTTTTACTCGGGACATTGAATTCCAAAGACATCCTCCCCTCTCCCCGCCTCCCACCTTCCCTTTTGCCTCCTCCTGATTTTTTTTTTTTGGGGTGGGGGTTGAGCAACAAACCTGGGGCCAGGGCATTCTTTTGAGCCGAGCCACAAAATATAAACACACACACACACACACACACACACACACACACTAGCCTCTCTCAAGCTGTGGCATTCATTGGTAACAGATGACATGGGAGCGAGAGACCTACCTCGTTGCTCTCGTCCCTGTCCCGGTCTCTCTCTCTCGCTCGCCCTCTCTCTCTCGCCACCTCTCTCGCCCTCTCTCTCTCGCCACCTCTCTCGCCCTCTCTCTCTCTCTCGCCCCCCCCCCCCCCCCACTCTCTCTCACTCTGAGCAACAAAGCTCGTTTCATGCATGACTCTGGTGGTGCACTGTGAGACTCAGCTGAGTGCTCTCTGGATTCCACCTCGGCTGCGGGTGGGTACAAATCATGTCAGCGGTGTATAGTGGTCTTTGGCCCCTGTGACACAAGCGTGTAAACGCAGATGCCCCCCTTCCCACCCACCCACCCACTCACACCTCGGTAATGGCAACACTCGCAGGAGGTGCAGTGGTGTGGTGGAGAGGACAGATCGTGGGACTCTTGTCTGTTGTGGACGTGGGCCGATGCATCAGGCCGGTGTTGCGGAGTTTCTTTAAAGTGAGTCGTGGAGGTCAGAGCCGAGGTCAGAGCCGAGGTCAGAGCCGAGGTCAGAGCCGAGGTTAACGGTTATCACAGCCTACCTGCCGCGCGCCGGAGTCCTGCCGACTTTCAGACCAGCCAACGGTCAAATAGCAAAAAGTGGGCGAGCCCCGTATCTCCCCCGCCGCAGTCATGCCATCCTGGCCAACGAATTTGCTTTAAAAAAAGAGTGGTTATTCTCCCTCTCTCTCTCTCTCTCTCTCTCTCTCTCTCTCTCTCTCTCTCTCTCTCTCTCTCTCTCTCTCTCTCTCTTTCTGTCCATCTTTTTGCCTTTTTCTCTCCTTATCAGATTTCGCATCAGTGCCAGCACAGAGACTCTGGTACAGAGACTCTGACCACCAGATGCGACCGCTGCCCGCCCCCCCCCCCTTTATCCCCAAAGACCCCGAGAGACCAGAATACTTTCTCCCTCTCCGCCCTCCCTCTCTTTTCTTTTCCTCTTGCTTTTGTTGGCAGCCGTCCTGCCCTGTATTAAAGTAAATGGGCCTCGGCAACACACAGCATCCCGGCACTGCAAGAGCAGTTTTCAGGCTTTGAAGTGGCCGGTCGGGGACTCGAACATACCCCGCCACGGTGAGATGTGATGGATATCCATCTGTGGCTGATGTCGGTACCGGCCCCCTGCTCTTTTTTTTTTTCTTTTTTTTTTTGCTTTGAGTCCCACGGCACCCTAGGGAGCCGCTGATAGGGTTGGACAGTCGCGGAGCGGCCGAGTTTATCTAAGTGCCACTTAGTTTAAACGGCCTCTTCCCCTGTTTGTTTAGGAGTGGGGATTGTGCGGCGAGGGAGATACGTCCCACATGGCGAACAGCCGGGCTGCTACCCGCCGTGGCTCTGCACTTCGTTACGCGGGGCGCTCTGTCTGCGCGGGGGGTCTCTTCCTCCGCTGTAGAAACAAGATCTACGACACGAACGAGCAGAAGTGGGACACCGTGTGTTTGCCGTTCGGACGCCGTTATTTCTTTGTGGAGCTGTTTCACGTTTTCCTGCGAACAGCTTCTATGTGCGTCCTCCTCTCGCTCGCTTAAAGACGTGTCACGTCCCCAACGGAGATGATAAAAAAAAAACCTCGCAAACGCGGCACAATATATATGGCGTGTATCCGATGCCGCTATCGGCACGTGTTACCTGCTGCTGTGCTAATGTCGTACTGTCATTGCGCCCCTGTTGTGTTTCCTCTCAAGTACGCAAACGTTTCCCCGGAAATGTCCCTAAGGGTGGTGATTCACGACGGTTTTCGCCGGAAAGCGTTTATTAATCGAAGCGAGGGAGCTTTGTAAAGGTCACGTGATGTGCTGTCAGAGCCGACCGGGCCGTAAGAGGGGGGGGGCGCTCTATAGACGACAGCCGGGGTGACTGATTCTACAGGCGTGTGGTTATTGACGTTGTGTATCCCTGTGTTATTGGTGTGGGTTTCTGTCGTGTTGCTCGTTGGGTGCCGTGGAGGGGAGTCGGTGTTGCGGTGTGAACGCTTGCTGCCCTGTTCAACATGCTCGTGTGTGTTGTTTTGTTGGGCAGTAAAGGACTTCAGCCCTTTTCCTTTCTGTTTGCCAAGAAACAATGTACGGCGCAAATCAAAAAATCTGATCCCTGCAGAAACTTGGCCTGGCACCGAGAACCCTTGGAGCGCCCCCCCCCCCCCCCCCCACACACACACACACCACTGTACCGGCTGTAGAATTCCTCCCTTGGTTGCAAAGACCCTCTCACTCTTTAAATGTGATGCTAGCACTCCCGGCACTGTCCTGCTGGGATGCAACAGGACAAACAACAAGAAAAGTACAGAGTGTCACCGTGGTCATTTTAATCAGACGTGTAAAAATCATCAGTTCATCTGGACACAACGTTTATGGACAGATACGTCTCATCACTCATCGATGTGACCGCTTCAGTCTGAACGGACTGCAGGTATCCCCACCCTTATAAACAATACAGTACAACACAGTGCCCAACGACCCAAACCAACGAGCACCTTCATGTGCAAGTATGGGTGGGGCCATTAACTAGAGTTTCGATGGCCATGTGTACTATTCACAGAGGGTTGGCGAATAGTTGCAATCACAGCATTGTAAGATGGCGACAGATGTACTCTTAGCCCGCCCCCCACCCCGGTTCAGGGATGGTCGTTCCCTCTTCACATAGATGTCCTCTTTGACTCCTCGTTCAAACCAGCATTCCTCTCTATCAAGGATGTGCACATCCTCATCCCTGAAAGAGTGGCCACTGGCCTGCAGATGGTGTAGACTGTGGAGTCCTGGCCTGACGTGGTAGCTCTCCTGTGTTGTGCCGTCCTCTTGGCCAGCGTCTGTTTAGTTTCCCCAGTGTACAAGTCACGGTGATCCTCCCGGCACTTAACAGCGTACACGATATTGCTCTGTTTGTGCCGGGGGGCCCGATCCTTGGGGTGGATCAGCTTCTGGTACAGCGTGTTTTGGGGTTTGAAAGCAACTGAGATGCTGTGTTTTGACGGAATCACCACTGGTTTATGTGTAGGCAGCTGTTGTCCTTCTCCTCTCTTCGACTGGCTGGTGCACTATTTGGGCGTCTTCCTGGCTTTGACAAATGCCCACCCAGTTAGGATAACCACACTTAACTGGGCATTGGTTTCGGTCATTAGGCACTGTGTTGTACTGTATTGTTTATAAGGGGTGCGGATACCTGCAGTCAGTTCAGACTGAAGATGTCACCTAGTTGAGTGATGAAACGTATCTGTCGATAAACGCTGTGTCCAGACGACGTGATTCAACCCTCTTTGATTGTCTTACCCGGATTACTGAGCATGCATCAAGACATTCCAACCTACCTTTCTTCCTCTCCCCTTTTCCCATTTTCCATCTCATTACCTCACAACTGAACGAGACAGAAGAGGAAGAGTTGAAGTGTAAGATCAGAGGAAGCTATTGAAGACAAGTGGGGGAACAAAATGAAACCAAGAAAGCCGCCTTGTAGTGTGGAATAGGGTGTTTAGTGAAGTACGGGTGCACACAAGGAGCAGTTTTCCTTCATTCTTAGTGTGGGATTCACACCAGTTTGATTTTGGCTTGTACCCTCAATGGTTTGAGAACGAAAGGCTCGCGGGCTGTCATGCCGTAGCTCGAGGTAACTGCCTGCTATTTTTGGGAGGCTTCCTGCTGATTAAATGCAAGTGTGCTGCACAGAAATCTGCCTTGCTGCTGTGGTGATCTGACAATGTTCACGTGTGAATCGGAGAAACAACCCCTAGGTGAACACACACACACACACACACACACACACACACACACATACACACACTGTATGTTAAATTTGCCAGTTTAGCAAGCTGAGCTTGAATGTTAAACTTGCTTGCCCAGGCAAATTCACTCATAAATAGCGTTCTTCCTTGGACTTGCAAGGGAATTTGAAATGAGGCCAAAACCCCAAGAGTATCTCACTTACCATGTAGCCTGTGCCTAGAAAATGACCTTTGACCTTAATATAAACAGGTGATGAGTTAGCAAAGTGATCGTTTACTAGATATCAGACTCTATGGTACTCAGAAGACAATATTTGATATGGAGCTATGGGTCATAACAACCAAAGAAACATATACTGCCAGTGTGAGTGAGTGGCAGCCAGCAGGGGTTATTGTTGGGTTGCTGTTATTTTAAATGCTGACTAATTTTTTTCATCAAAAACTTAGTCTGTTAAATGTCAAAATTATTATTATTATTATCATTATTATTATTATTGGGGTTTGGGGGGGTTCCCCCTTTTTCTCCCCAATTGTATCCACCCAACTACCCCACTCTTCTGAGCCATCCCAGTTGCTGCTCCACCCCCTCTGTCAGGGGAGGAGGGCTGCAGACTACCACATGCTTCCTCTGATACATGTGGAGTCGCCCCAGCCGCTTCTTTTTACCTGACAGTGAGGAGTTTCACCAGGGGGATGTAGGAGGATCACGCTATTCCCCTCAGTTAGCCCTCCCCCTCGAACAGGCACCCCCGACCGACCAGAGGAGGCGCTAGCGCAGCGACCAGGACACATACCCACATCCAGCTCCCCACCCGCAGATAAGGCCACTTGTGTCTGTAGGGACACCTGACCAAGCCGGAGGTAACACGGGGATTTGAACCAGCGAGCCCCGTGTTGGTAAGCAATGGAATAGACCGCTACGCTACCCGGACGCCCCCCAAATGTCAAAATGATTGACAAATACTCAACACAAGCTGTTTACTCAGTCTGAGTGACAGCCAAAAAACCCCCACAAAAATCAGTTTTTAACTCTGTGAATCAGATAAAAGCAAACAAATCTCAGCATATGTGAAGCTGTAACCAGCGAATGTTGGATACTTTTACTTGATAAATCACTGAAATCTATTGATTATCAAAATTATAACCGTATAGATAGAGAAACTAGGTCTCAGTTGTAACCACATATCCCACCAGTGCTCTTCAGATGGTTCAGACGCAGTTTAGCCATAGGATGTGAGGAGGGTCAGGATGAATAAAATGTTCTCAATTTGTAAAAAAGCAGTGATTAAATGCTCAGATTTGTTGGAAAATATGTTGATTTACCTGACTCGTTAGTTTAAGAAGCATATTTGTGTCTCCACACTGTCTCCTCCATTTTTCCAGATCTCACAGGTTCCTGGATGAATTTTCAGTCCTCTGTGTTTGTCTGTATGCGGAACTGGGCCTCTCAAGTGGTAACAGATATATTATGTATGGTTGTGAATCATCCACCTCTGAGGTCATCTTCAGAGTACAGGAGATGGTCACTTTATGAATATTAAACACGACTTTTTAGTCTCATTGGCCGTGTCCATTAAACTATGACCCCCATAAACCCACAGATAAGACTTGTCCTACTGAAAGTGCCAGGCTGTGGATTATTGCTTGCGTGTCCTCATTGACAGACCTATGGCATCATGACTTCACCAGACACTTTGTTGTTCATATAGTGGAACCATGTGTGGTGCCAGGCTTTTGATGGTACTTCATGACTTCCTGTCCCAGGCTCAGGGTGGGAGACTGGCCGTTTCCTGTCCAGACGACACCGCCTGTATGAGCTTGGCCCTCTGATACACTAATCACTTTATCCCTGATATCTAGTGTTGTGTTGATATTTTTTTCTTTTCTTTTGGGTGGAAAACAAAACCCCAACCAAGATTAAAAACATCTTGTACAAATTGAATGCTTTGCAAAATTAGATTTCCTGGTATTAGAATGGCAGCGTTCACAACTCCTAATCCACTTCCGTTCAAACTGCACAGAACAAATGTAAAACCAGCCCGCCAACTTTTCCGCCCTGACAATTGTTTTGCTCGGCTAATGAAGTCAGGTATTCCTCTATGATGGCAAGCCGCGGATGGAGGAGTCCGAGATGTAAATGTACAACTATCAGGTGGATTGTGTCAGTCAACCTCTCAGAGCTTCATGGTTGCTGATACAAATGAGTCCTTGCTCACATCTTGGACCCCCACGTGGGGACCTCTGGATTATGCCCCTCAGCCACCACTTCATAGAATAATGATGATGTAATAGATTTCATGTGTAGGAAATGTCACTTGAATTCCCCAAAGAGGCCCTCAAGGTCATTTGACCTGTCTAAAGGATGAGGTCATCGCCATTCTGGAGCTCCAATTTTTACAGAGGTACTAACTTCAGTAGGGTGTTGGATATCAAGCTGATATCAAGAGCCGAACATGTTTGTATAAAAAGTAAGTCAATATGATTTACTGCCATCTTTGTACACATGGAGAAATGCCAACTCTCAATAAATGATGCAAGATTGTTGCCTGGGGGGGCGTCTGGGTAGAGTAGTGGTCCATTCCGTTGCCTACCAATACAGAGATCATCAGTTCGAATCCCCGTGTTACATCTGGCTTGGTTGGGCGTCCCTACAGACACAATTGGCCGTGTCTGCGGGTGGGAAGCCGGATGTGGGTATGTGTCCTGGTCGCTGCACTAGTGCCTCCTCTGGTCGGTCGGGGCGCCTGTTCAGGGAGGAGGGGGAACTGGGGGAAATAGCGTGATCCTGCCATGCGCTACGTCCCCCTGGTAAAACTCTTCACTGTCAGGTGAAAAGAAGCAGTTGGCAACTCCACATGTATCGGAGGAGGCATGTGGTAGTCTGCAACCCTCCCCGGATCGGGAGAGGGGGTGGAGCAGTGTGTGGGACGGCTCGGAAGAGTGGGGTAATTGGCCGATACAATTGGGGAGAAAAGGGGGGGGGTCCCCAAAAATTATATATATGTATATATTGTTGCCTGGGTCCAGACCTTTGAATCCGCCCACTCCAGCAAGTTGACTGAATCTTCTGGTCAGGCATCATGACATGAAACAGCAGTTTCTTGGTTAAAATAGTGTTTATCTAATGAGCACCGCGCGGGTGGATGGGGGGGGGGCACTAATGATTAGCCAGTCAGCGCCACTGGCAGGACTAACACCTTTGTCAAGCCGTTGCCAAGCTCCCGACAGTGTAGGTTTTCTTTTTAAATGTATTTCTTATTTTCTCCCAATTTAGTGGCCAATCGATCCCTATTCTAGTTCAAACACCCACCCTCGTACTGCATGCGTTCGCCAACTGCATCTCTCTGGCCGGCAGTCTCGAAGGAGACGCCTCGCCACTTTCATGACAAAGCGAATCCAGGCCGAACCACTGCTTTTTCTGACACACACACAGAGACGCATTCATGCGACGAACACAAGCCGACTCCGCCCCCCTCCCGAAGACAGCGTTGCCAATTATTGCTGCTTCATCGAGTCCAGCCATAGTCGGATCTGACGACATCGTAGTTTTGAACTTCGCTTCTGCCCCACTCTTAAACCCGCTGTAAAATCAGTACATTAGCATGGCTACGCATCAGTGTCGACTTAAAAAGACGTCAGATTCGGGCGGATCTTTCGGTCTCTAGTGATTGGTTGGGGGAAATCAAATCCCCCTCCCCAGCAGAAATCGGTTAGAGACGAGGCAGTGTCAGACTGAAGGTGGTAATGGAGTTCTAACAAGTTCACCATTCTGTCTGGTATCAGGCGAGCAAGATTGGTCATATGTCTGCCATTTTGTCCAAGGGGTCCTAAAGTCTGAAAAAGCCCGCTTTTACTTTGTGCTTGGAAATCCACCGACATTCATTGAGAAGTTGCAGCCACAGCATTTTCTGAATGTCATGGCACGCCATGGGATCTCGTGGTTGTGGTTTTCTTCTTTGTTTACCTGGTACTGTTCTTACTGAGAGCGTTTAAGGTGAACGAGGCTGAAATGAGGGAATTGTGCCTCATTATTCAATTGAATGTTGAATAACTTCTGCAGCCAAAAGAATAACTTTTGAAATATGGACTTAAATAATTGTTTTTGTCAGCACGGAACATGGTATTACATCCTTCTATCCTGTTTGTAGTGGGGTTTTTTGTTTGGACAGATAGATGATGAGTACTTGCGTGTGCATTGCTTTGCTCGAAGCAGCCGGTTGCGTAAGCAGCAAGTCGTGCTGAATCTATCTGACTAACCTTTTAGAAACGTCCTCTGCAGGGATGGCGACTCATCGATGCCATGGGGGCCGCCTGCTAAAGCCTATACCTGCTTCTCTCTCCGCGCTACCTTCATCGAAATTAGTGGGCATTTTTTAGGGGACATTTATTACAGAGACTTGGAAAAAGTGTTGGGATTATGTAACATGGATTATGTAATAACCGTGATGTTGCAGAGAGTGGTGTGTTTGTAATTGTGTGTGTATGTGTGTGTGTATTCCAGTCCAGCAGCTGCGTGGGAGTGTTTGGGGTGGGTTATCATGCTGCTTACCAAAACAGTTCTCTTCTTCTCTGCTATAATTCAGTCCCTCGTGCCTTGATGCTCAGACCAAAACAGTTCTCTTCTTCTCTGCTATAATTCAGTCCCTCGTGCCTTGATGCTCAGACCAAAACAGTTCTCTTCTTCTCTGCTATAATTCAGTCCCTCGTGCCTTGATGCTCAGACCATTGGAGTGGACAGGTCTGGTCAGTGTCCACAGCTGCTAATCTGACCATTACCTACCAGCTATTGATCCATCATGAGAAACAGCCTTTGCTGGTTTCTTGTGCCAGTTCTTTCTGGATCGATGAAGAGAGATGGCGGGAGAGGGAAATGTATCCACGGGGTGAGAGAAAAAAAATCAACAGGGTACAGAGAGCGAGAGAGAGAATATATTGGATGATATGGAATTGAAAATGTATGTCATTGAGAATCTTACGCTATTGATATATGCTGATGAGCCAATTATGACCACCTGCCTAATATGCTGTTTGGTCCTCCGTGTGCTACCAAAACAGTGCCGACCCACTGAGGCATGGACTCTATAAGACCCCTGAAGGTGTCCTGTGGTGTCTGGCACCAAAACATGAGCAGCAGATCCTTCAAGTCCTGTAAATTGCGAGGTGGAGCCGCCGGGGATCGGACTTGTCGGTCCAGCACATCCCACAGATACTTAATGGGAGGGTGCATTATCCTGCTGAAAGAGGCCACTATCATTAGGGAATACCACTGCCAGGAAGGGGTGTACCTGGTCTGCAATGATATATAGGTTGGTGGCAAGTGTCAAATTGGTGTCTACATGAATGGCCAGACGCAAGGTTTCCCAGCAGAACATTGCCCAGAGCATCACACTCCCTCTACGGGCTTGTCGTCTCCCTACAGTGCATCATGGTGTCATCCCTCTCCCAGGTAAACAGTGCACACATGTACATGGTTATCCACGTGATACAAAAGAAAATGGGACTCATCAGACCAGGCGACCTTCTTTCACTGCTCCAAGGTCCAGTTTTGATGCTCGCCTGCCCATTGTAGGTGCTTTTGACAGTGGAGAGGGGTCATCATGGGCACTCTTGACAGGTCTGTGGCCCCATATGCAGCAGGGTGTGATGCACTATGTTGTGACACACTCCTCACATAATCATCATTAAAATTTTCTGTGACTTGTGCCACAGTAGACCTTCTGTCGGTTCAGACCAGACAGGATTGCCTTCGTTGCCCTCACGCATCGATGAACCTTGGGCGCCCAACACCCGGTTGCCGGTTTGTTGCTTGTCCCTCCCCGGACCACTGTCGGTAGGTACTCGCCACTGCTGACCGGGAGCACCCCACAAGCCTTGACATTTCAGAGATGCTCTGACTCAGTTGTCTAGCCATAACAAATTGGGTCTTGTCAAAGTCGCTCAGGTCTTTACTCTTGCCCATTTCTCCTGCATCCAACACGTTGACTGTGAGAACCGATTGTTCGCTTACCAACTAATCTACCCAGACCTTAACACGTGCCCTTGATGGAGATGATCGATGTTATTCGGTTCACCTGTGAGTGGTCATAATGTTTTGACTCATCAGTGTATATCATGATATCTGCTTACATATGGAAAAATACCACGTTTAAGAATCCAACTGAGGTTCATCACATTGAACTGTTTGGTAATGTGAAATATAAAATAAAGCCAAAACAAGCTTTCAAATAATACTCCCACCTTTATTTCAGACCTCATTTTGTGAGAAATATGACAATATCCAAATGTAATCCCGATACAAGGCCATCGGAAGCTGATAAATGATAATATTCGTTCATCACGAGAGAGGGGCAGCGAAAGAGAGCGAGAATCAGAGCAAGACTTGTAATATCAAATAAAGGACTTACATAGGGTACAACACCTCTACACAAGCCCGAGGTGTTTTGCTGCGCTTGTCTGTTGCATATCTTTGTGTGGACTGTGCTACTGTGGAACAGGCCTCATAGCAAGGACGTTTTGTACGGAGCTGTATGTCTGCCCGCTGGATTCGCTATTGATTTTTCCATCTGTCAGTAGAAGGGTTTTCAGTCAGCGAAGAGCCAGTGGCGCCTTCACCTGCTAATGAGGGTTTGACCTACACGATTGGTCTAATGGAGATGTTCCTTGGGTGTTTGTGGTAGGAGGATGTGGATCTGCCCTCGTCCTTCCCCTCCAGGCGTTCACGTTCCACAGGTTCTCACTGGGATCGTCACATTCACACGCATAATGCCCTTCTTACCCGGATTATGGTAACGCGGTGGTTATTCGAACAGTCGTGTGAACGCCTTTATAGGATTTCCGAAACTTGAGGTAAGGTCCAAATTGACCCATTCAATATCAGATGAAGACTCCTGGAAATTTGCCACAATCTCCTAAGTCTTTTGGTGAATGTGGACGTCTTACCAAACAGTACAAGGGGACGAAGCTCGGTTGGCTATATCGGTACGGTGTAAAATCCCTAAGGATTAACTTGATGGTGGTTTTTTCCATATCGGCCAGCACTTCTGATAACTACCAATCGGATCTATTGTTTGCGTATAAACATACTCAGTGATTGGGCTGTTTTAGGGCCTGTTCGGTCGGGTCATATCATACCTCCCCATCGCATCTCTTTTATTTAACGTCCTCTCTTGCCTTCGCCTCCTGTTTTTTTTCTTCTCCCCCACCCGTCCGCTGCCTTCCGTGCAGGCTTCCAGGTGGCTGGGTCCATCCTGTCTGAATTATTCACACAGGTCAGTCGGCCGCGAGGCGTCTCCACAGGAACTAGGTCACACTGCTCAGACGTAGCTCAGCCCTGTCCCCGGGCACCCGGCAGGTACGGCATCCGGGCAAGATGACGGTGAGAACACGGTAGGGTCATATGTAAATGCCTTGAAGCTGAAAGCCTATGATTTTCTGCGATCTGTCCACCCCTTCAGCGGGGAGAACTACAAACAAGGTGTCGCAGCCATCGTCGCTTGTGTGCCGTCTTCTCGGCAGTAAACAGTTCCCACCCTTGTAAAAATGGCGTGCTCAGAACAAAGCTAATGCAGACAGTCTAATTTAATACAAACTATTACAAATTATGTGGGAACACTGTCCTACGGCGATATTGATTGTAGAATTGGTAGGTTAGTTGTTTAGTGGAAGCATTGTCATTATGTTTCAGTCCTATTTCCTGTTTGAGGAGGAACGTGATTGCCGCTGCACCAGTGTTCATTATCCGTTCGCTTGCATTTCTGTCTTCTTCTGCAGTGGAAGAAGACAGAAACCCATATCATGGAAAAATAGCTCAAAGCTATAGTTGGAATTTTAGGGGTTTTCCTGTACTTGTGAGAACACTGGTTAAGAAAAATGAAGGCGAGGTCAACGAGGGAAAGATGATGATGATGATGATGATGATGATGGTGATCAGCTTCAGATCTTCATTTGAGAGGAGTTGGTAATCATCCCTATAGACGTACAGCAGGAGAGCTTTGCTCGGCTAAATTCACCATTCAAAGTACCGTTTCGTCAACACACACACACACACACACACACAGAAAGTATCCACGGGTTTTTCTGTCTATCTGTAATTAGGACGAATGGTAAGACCCTGAAAATTGGACTATCTCTTAAAGCTTATTTTCTGTTTTTCTTTCCTTTTTTTTTTTTTTTGAAAGCGTGGTATTTCCAGGTCTGGGGGAATGTAATCCTTTTTTGGGGGGGGTGATTCCCCCCCCTTTTTTCTCTCCCTAATTGTATCCGGCCAATTGCCCCACTCTTCCGAGCTGTCCCAGTCGCTCTGAGCCGTCCCGGTCGCTGCTCCACCTCCTCTGCCGATCCGGGGAGGGCTGCAGACCACCACATGCCTCCTCCCATACATGTGGAGTCGCCAGCCGCACAAATGAGTATATGTACTTCTGTTTATGCAGAGGACGTCGGTTGAGTAGGCGGTCCTTCAGTTTGGCCCAGGATACATGAGCGTGCACAATGCCAAACGAATATGGCCATGTGCGGTCCAGACCACCTCCGTATGTGGTCTGAGCAGTCGGATCTCAGCGCGTGTTGGGTGCGTCCACACCTGTACTGAAATGGTAAAGGGACTGTATTCCTACAGCAGTGTTCTAGTCGACCGGCCACTCAAAGCACCTTACAGTGCTTTGGTGGCAGAGGCTGCCATGCAAGGTGCCAACTTGCTCATCAGCAGCAGTTAGGAGTTCAGTGTCTTGCTCAAGGACACTTCGACGCACTCTCTGGAGGAGCCAGGGATCGAACCAGCAACCCTCAGGGTACTGGACAACCTGCTGTACCTCCTGAGCCATGTCGCCACGTAAACTTAAAACGGCCCACTTGTGATTGGATCACCCAAGACACACGTTAAAGCCAGGGGTAAGCAGAGCCAACGATCCATACTTGGGATCGGTGTTGATGCTGAAAAAGTGATGTTGGTGTGTCTACTGAATGAGACCCTGCCTAAAAAACACACACACACATAGACTCCCCTGTGTCCACACACTCTACAACATAGGTCTGTAGTACAGTTATGCTCACTATCTCTCTCTCTCTCTCTCGCTTCCTCTTCATCTCCTCTTTGTCTCCCAGTGCTTCATAAATGATGGAGTGGATAATCGTAGGAAGACGCCTCAGATGAAAGGGAAACAGGGATAAGCCGTACGCCGCTTCAAGGGCTTCGATCTATCCCCACACCTCCCACCACCCTCCCCGAGCCCCCTCTCGCCCCATCTTAGCACTCTCACTGTGCCCTAAGGGGGTCCCACAGTTAAAAGACCCTCCCCCGCCCTATCTTCTCACCCCCCCCCTCTCTCTGAGTGTTGGTGATGGAGGTGATTCGTCCCTCATGCCACTCCTGCATACAGTTCTAATCAAGGCAGCAGGAAATGCTGGGGAAGGGGACATTGTGTGTGTGTGTGTGTGTGGGGGGGGGGGTCATCTAATGACTTACTTAAAGAGACTGTTTATATTGATTTATACTAATTGACTTCTCTGCTCAGAACATGGCCTCTGGCTATCTGCGTGACTTAACCCATTGCTGACTTCAGTAACACACACAGGCACTTATATATACTATATGTATATATATGACTTTTTTTTTTCCGAAACTGTCAATGGTGTTGAGTGCTCGACTAATGAGGAGCAGAATATCAACACGGATACAGGAAAAAAGATTTTAATGCATGCATTAAAATCTTTTTTCCTGTATCCGTATTGATATATATATATACACACACACACACACACATACACATACACACACAAAATCCACCAATGAAAATCCAGCACTTTTTCGAGTCGAATTAGCATAGAGCCTGCTTCCTCTTTGATCCGGTTTCATCATTTATCATTTAAATCACTAACGAGCTTTTTTTATGCTGCTCAGCAGGTGGTCCTCCAGTCCATTAGAGGCAGCGTAGGAATACCATTGAGGGGAAGCCAACACGGGTTTCTCCGGCAGCGTCCGAAATCGCATACTGTTTAGTACACCAAAATAGTGTGTGGGTGTTTTTGGTATGTCCGAAGCCATAGTATGGCTCAAATAGTATGTGAAAAATACCAGGATGTCACCCGGAGAAATGTCAGAATATGTAAATGCGATGAGAGGGTCTAAGGACAGACAGGATGTCGTGTTGCTGTAAAGCCCACTGAGGCAAATTTGTAATATTGGGCTTTACAAACAAAAATGACTTGGCTTGACTTGACGCTACGCTGGCATGGAAATCCCACAATGCATTGCGATACTTCACGGCAGCCACCAACAATGGCAAAGGGCGATACCAAACCCGAACGGCAGCAGGGTGGAGTGGTTTACATTTTAGTGTTATTTGTCACTGTGCTAAGCAGGAAGAGGTTAAAGTCATTGTTTATTTTTACATTTTAAAAAAAAGAAGTGGAGCGTCACACCAGTCGGTAGCTTGAGCGCGGCGTGGCGTCGTTAACCCACAGAGCTGAAAGAAATCGGCGCGGCTCTGTGATGCGGTAGTAGTATATCTGAACAGCTGTTGTACTTCTTAGTCACATACTGATGGTACGCTGGAAGATAGCCTCGGTCGCAGGGTGTGGGTAAAGCAATATGATGGGCAGAGGGTAATTGTGGTCTTCTGTTTGCCGCCGTAGGACCGTATATGTTGTCTCGACGGACCATATCCATGATGGCATTTCAGCAGCCAGTTAACATGAACTCTTCTTCTGAAGAGAAACACAAGTTCACTGAACGTAGTTAAAGAAACAAAAATTAAAAATGGATTGAAACGTTCAGATGACCACCGCTGAATAAATGAAACTGTTAGTGCTTCTTATCTTTTTGCATGTAGTTTAAGTAAACAAGTAAAGTGGAATAGTGTACTATTACAGTATAGCAGTGTAGTAGTATCGGTACAAATTATTAATGAAGTATATTAGAAAAGTAAAACGGTATTCCTATATGAGTAGGATAGTACATTATTGGTAGTTTATTAGCATTATAGTGTATTAATATGATATTTTATCATTACAGTAATACTTCTAGTGCAGCAGTGTGTCCTTGTTACGGTGTGTGTTGTTGACAAAACGAGGGTTCGAGGTGGTGGCAGATCTCGTTTGTTGCTTTCGAGAGAGCCGAGACCCTCGCGTGTGTGTGTGTGTTACTGAGGCCGGGAGTCGGAGCCGCTCCGTATTCATGCCGGATGTCCGCTGGTCGCTCGCGTGATCATTAATTCATCTCTCCGGCTCACCGGGTTAACCCAGACCGGCGGGCGGGCGAGCGAGCGAGCGCTGCAGCACGCAGGACCGGGGGGGTCGACAGAATCGCGCATTCGACAGAATCGAGCGTCAAGGAGCGAGCACTCCCCAGTCAGATAAGGGGGAAATGGGGCCTAGTTCACCCCCCTCCCCCTCCCCCTCCCCCTCCCTCCCCGGTTATATAGAGCAGCCATATGAAGGGATGTGTCATGGAGGCCATCTATGATTAAGAACAAGAACTGAACCAGAACTCGGATCAGACCTCGGATCAGACCTCAGATCAGACCTCGGGCTCTCAGCTACTGGTGATATACTCTCACGCCGTTGCTTTGAAGTGTTTTAGTTTTCAGTGTTTTTTTTTCCTACCTTTTTGTCTTTTATCTCATGAGCTCTTCCATATTCTCTGTCACGTTGGTCACTCGGCCATTTTTACTGTAAGTCCTTGTTTTGAACTCCCCTCTCTCAACTGATCACTCTTATTTCCTCTTTCTGCCTTTATTTTCTTCTTTTTATGACTATTACAGTTCATTTATTCAGTATTTATATTTTTTGACTTTGGCTGTGGGCGTTGTAGAAAGACTTCTTACAGAAATTGAGGAAATTACGTCTTGTCTATGGCAGTACCCAAACCAGCGAAGCCAGTGAGCTAGAATGTTCCGGGTTAAACGGGACCGATACGCTACACGCCGCTCTGCTGGCCTTACCATGTATGTGAATGTCGTTAGCTAGTTTCCCATCACTGTTTCTATGTGGGCCCTGTGATGGCCTGGCGACCCGTCCAGGGTGTCTCCCCGCCTGCCGCCCAATGACTGCTGGGATAGGCTCCAGCATCCCCGCCAGCCTGAGAGCAGGATAAGCGGCTTGGGTAATGGATGGATGGATGGATGGATGGATAGATGGATAATGGATGGATGGATAATGGATGGATGGATAATGGATGGATGGATGGATGGATAGATGGATAATGGATGGATGGATAATGGATGGATGGATGGATAATGGATGGATGATGTTTTTATATGAATTGGCGAAAAAGAAGTGCCAGTAAAAACAACTGGATGTAAACCCGAACTAACCCAAATATAATCCCAAATATCGCAAAAAAAGTTTGCTCGCTTGAGGGCGTCCGGGTGGCGTAGCGGTCTCTTCCGTTGCCTACTAACACAGGGCTCGCCGGTTCGAATCCCCGTGTTACCTCCGGCTTGGTCGGGCGTCCCTACAGACACAATTGGCCGTGTCTGCAAGTGGGAAGCCGGCTGTGGGTATGTGTCCTGGTTGCTTCACTAGCGCCTCCTCTGGTTGGTTGGTTCACCTGTTTGGGGGGGAGGGGGAACTGGGGGGAATAGCGTGATCCTCCCACATGCTACGTCTTCGGAAAGCGTGGAATACGACCACAGCTAGAGTTAAAGTAAAAGGGCAACTTGTCACGTCGTACGCACAACGATGCAGTTTATTCACACAACTTCTCTCGCTAGAAACACACAGATTCCTTTGTCAACCTGAAAAGTGTGGGACGGAGAAACGTATACTTGGATGGATGAATATCCGCGTGTGGCTGTGGGAGGTGTGGCTGGCCTCCTTCGGCGGTCTCGGAAGAGCCGCCAGCCCTGTTTAATGGGTGTGCGGTTGTGCGAGTACGACGGTGCGATGGGTCAACACGCCCACACGTATGCAGACATGTCATTACCCCCATAAATTAGGCATGAGCAAACACTAGGAAGGGTGAGCAGGGGGTTAGATGTATGCTTGATGCTTGTGTGTGCACGCGTGTGTGTGTGTGTGTGTGTGTGTGTGTGTGTGTGTGTGTGTTTACGCCCCCGTTTGTATATGATGTGATGTCTTGTGAAGTATTGCACTCCAGATGACCTTTCCCTATAGAAGCCAAATAGTCACAGTGGGTAAAGAGGCCCTCTTCTGTGTGTGTGTGTGTGTGTGTGTGTGTGTGTGTGTGTGTGTGTGTGTGTGCATTAGGGCTGAGCAGTAATTCAATGTTATACTTTCGTTCAATGACATTGTATTGGGATGAAATATGGATATTGTCATGATGCGAAAAACCATCTTGTATGATTTCATAACAGGAATGTGTTCCCTAAAATTTTGCAGCTGGATTCTCAAACACCGTATTTGTGCTTATGTAAGCAGATATTGTGTTATATATCGATATTGTATTAAATTCTCCTTGATAACGTTTTCTTTTTTTGGGGGGGGGGATTTTTACCCCCCTTTTTCTCCCTACTTGTATCCAGCCAGTTACCCCACTCTTCCGGACCGTCCCGGTCACTGCCCCGCCCCCTCTGCTGCCCCAGGGAGGGCTGCAGACTACCACATGCCTCCTCCCATACATGTGGAGTCGCCAGCCGCTTCTTATCACCTGACAGTGAGAGGTTTCGCCAGGGGGACGTAGCACGTGGGAGGATCACGCTATTCCCCCCAGTCTCCCCCCCCCCAAACAGGCACCCCCAACCGACCAGGAGGCGCTAGTGCAGCAGCCAAGACATACCCACATCCGGCTTCCCACCCACAGACACAGCCAATTGTTTCTGTAGGGACGCCCCACCAAGCCAGAGGTGGCACGGGGTTTCGAACCGGCGAGCCCCGTATTGGATAGGCGACGGAATAGACCGCTTCGCTACCCGGACTAAACCGAGATCTTCTTTATGAACATGAATGCAAAGTCACAAGGTGAGATGAGGATGAAGAGGAGTACAGAGACAGCGGAGGGGTTGAATACAGGAGCTGCTGACATTCTTATTTTCTCCTTCCTGTTTCGTCAGGCTCCTCGGGCTGTCAGGGAAGAGACAGTTGAAAGAGGAGCCAGCGAGCTACGCACACTTACACATGCACAGCGAGCGTGTTGGAACACTATTAAGCAGCTATGGCCCTGGGAAGATCTCTGCTGGGTTCACATCCCTACTTTAAAATGCACTGAGTGTGCAAAATATGTGGCTCCGCAGAATGCTGAAAAAACATTCAGACCACTGCTGAATTCATTATTGGATTCCATTATTGGAATCATTCGCTCATGCAAATCGTGTCTCGGTTCTTAAAGCTTCCTCCTTAGCAAGTCTTCACCCCTTCATCCACATCTTCCCTTCGTCAGTGATGTGGGTTGAATTGGTAAAATGAATAAGTGACTCCAGCTTTTTACCTGGATCCCCCTGGGCGGGTGGTCGTGAGCCGTGTCCAGACATGAGGCGTCATCGCTGAAAATGACGATGGTGAAAGCTTGTGTGCGAAGCCTCCATTTGTGTTTTTGCCTCCTCCGAGTAGATCCGATTTGTGTTTGCGACGTTCAGTAATTAAAGTCGGGGTAAGCGATTCTGGGTGGAGGTCAGCAAGAGCTAGCTATATTCTGAAAACATCCCGCAGAAGAATACCCCGCCCCCCTCACTTCTGCCTCAGAGCCAACTGATTGACAACAAGTAAGGACCAATGGAGACGCTGGCTTTCAAAGCTCTCTCCTGATTGGCTGATGAGGAGCGGGTGCTGGGGAAATGGTCTGTCTCTGTTTACACCATCTAAGACGGCCACAGAGACCGGATTTTCTTCCCAAGTCATCAAACCATCGATCCATGGAGCATAAACAGTGACGAGCCTCTCGTCCATTTTTGTTTTAGCGGCAACTGGGAAGTGGGAACCAAAATTCAGTTTGTTTTTTCAGCATGGTCTGTATGAAGTGAGAGACTTGAATCTGATTGGCTGTTGCCAGGCGACGTGTTGCTCATGTGGCCCACAACTTCAGCGATGGCAAATGTTTTGCCGCCAGGTTGCCGCCTCGCCCCATAACGCTGACTAGAAAATGAATCGAGTCTGGCAACGAGATGCCGGATTTACTTCCTGTCTGAACACGCCCTTAAAATCATCTTCATCTAGGGGCGTCCAGGTAGCGTAGTGGTCTAGTCCATTGTCTACCAACACGGGGATCGCCGGTTTGAACCCCCGTGTTACCTCCAGCTTGGTCTGGTGTCCCTACAGACACAATTGGCCGTGTCTGCGGGAGGGAAGCCGGATGTGGGTATGTGTCCTGGTTGCTGCACTAGCGCCGCCTCTGGTCGTCGGGACGCCTGTTAGGGGGGGAGGGGGTGATCCTCCTACGCGCTACCTCCCCCTGGCGAAACTCCTCACTGTCAGGTGAAAAGAAGCAGCTGGCGACTCCACATGTATCGGAGGAGACGTGGTAGTCTGCAGCCCTCCCCGGATTGGCAGACGGGGTGGAGCAGCGACCGGGACGGCTCGGAAGAGCGGGGTAATTGGCCAAGTACAATTGGGGAGAAAAGGGGGGGGGATCCAAAAAATGTCTCTTCATCTAATACAGTATTTAATTTCTGTGTTAACGTTCGAGTTCCTGTATTTAGTAGTGAGTAGGATGTTTTCGGGGAACAGCCTGGTGCTTGTAAGATACAAGCCAAGGTCGAATTCCTATGACGCTAAACTCAAATGTTGTGCGGAGGGTAAAGAAAAAAACCATACAGGACAACAGTCACGTTTAGCCAGTCTTCAGAGAGGGGTCACATAAAGTCCATTTTTGTGCTCTGCTCCTCTCTCGTCTCACCCCAAAATATCTCAAGGCTCCCTTAATCATCCCCCCCCCACCTCCCTACGATGGTTTTCCCAGACCTCCCAACCGAGAAGTGACGCAGGGAAGTGCGTGTGTACAGCATGTCTCATGCTCGCGATCCCTGCTAGTTAAAAATACACTTAGCGAAGACCTTCCATGCTAGCTCTTCTCCTCTATCAGTCAGACAGCAGACCGGACAGGACAGCTGGTCTTTTGTCCCCGGGCCTGAGACAAGACAAAGTTCACAGGTTTATCATCACCACAGAATACACATAAGCCCACGCGCTGATACGGTCGGCCATGGCGTCACGGTTTCTTGCTATCTCGGGCGTGTCTGAGATTTGGTCGTCTGTTCGGCGTGTGCAGAAGTGTCAGTGCCCACATGTGTTTCCTCTTGTCCGCCATAACAATCCAGTAAGTCCACTTTAAAGGCGTGACTCTCGATGGCCTTTATCAGCACTGCTATATCGAGGCCATTCGACACAGTAGATAAGAGTGACGGTGTAACGTGTGGGCGCCGGTCGTGCCGCTGCCCAGTCAGCAGACATGAGTCTACCTAGCAGGAGATGATGGCTGGTGAATCCCAACCGCCACCGTGGAGACGGCATGTCTGACTGGTAGGGCTTTAAAATGCAGTCTAGTCTGCTACCCGAGCCCAGCCAAGTCATTTTTTTGTTCCTCCACTAACAGAGGTGGATGTGACACGGTGGATGGAGACGGGATACGGCAGGGTGGCCCGCCCACATGGCTCCATTACACAGAGAAATGTGCCTTTTAAGAGCAGCCGGCTTCAGTTGTCCTGCTGAATAAAGACGGGTGTCTCCTGAGTGGTGGAGTCGTGTGTGTGTGTGTGTGTGTGTGTGTGTGTGTGTGTCTTTGAATTGATGCCTGATGTGGGCAGACAGTTGTGCATAGGGCATAGGGTTAACTATTGTGGTTAAAAGGCACTGTGTTGTGAGAAAGCATGTGTGTGCAGTGGCTTCTAAATCCCTGTCGACATTAACACAAACTCACACACGCGTAAAGTGTGCACACACACACACACGCACACACACACACACACACACACACACACACACACACACACACACACACACACACCCGGCTGTAGTACTTCCATAATGGGAGGGGAACAGTAGAAATCAGAGAACTGTGATAGCATGGTGTGGAGAAGTGATCTAGAGAAAAGCCATGGCATACGACACACAGATGAGAGAGAGAGAGAGAGAGAGAGAGAGAGAGAGAGAGAGAGAGAGAGAGAGAGAGAGAGAGAGAGAGAGAGAGAGAGAGAGAGATGGGGGCTACTGGAGTGGGTGGGAGTGCATGGAGGAAAATCTGTGCCTCTTGTAGAAATCTCCTTACTGTCATTCAGCTTGAGTTCCTCTCTCTCTCTCTCTCTCTCTCTCTCTCTCTCTCTCTCTCTCTCTCTCTCTCATTTTCTTCTTCTTTTCTACATCACTCACTTCCTGAACTTCGGTGACCAGCTTTGGGGAGGTTGGTTTTAGCTGTGTCCAGGATGTTCATACTAGTAGCATGGGAAGTTTATCGTCCGCCCTGTTCGTATGTGAAAGCTGGGTGTAATCATACTACAGAGGCGAAAATATGAAGCACGGCGCTAATGGTAATCAAGCAATCAAAATTGTCCCATAATTCTTTGCACCTTTGTTGTTGCCGTGGAAAATGAGCAGCCAAGGGGAAAATGACCAATAAGCAATATGGCGGATAACGAGGCGCGAGGAGTGGCAGCCACTGTCAGCATGATCAACAACTTCCTGAATTGTGTACATAAAGGTTAAGGCTAAACCGAAACTGATGAAGAGAAAGTGACGAAGCTCTTCTTCTGGTGTTGTGAAGGCTCGCCGCTGCTGGAATGTGAGACCGGCCAGTGTAACGTGAGTGGTGAGTCCACCCACCATGTGCTACTACTATTCAGTGTACTGGATAATATAACCTAGTAGTACGCAGTGTACACTGCATACTGGAAGGGTGTAGAATGTACTAACAACTGGAACATTGTGTATTGCTAAGGTATTGGGGCAGTCTCTCTCTCTCTCTCTCTCTCTCTCTCTCTCTCTCTCTCTCTCTCTCTCTCTCTCTCTCTCTCTCTCTCTCTCTGGAGGTGTGTCCATCACATCTGGAGAAGCAGGGCTGCTCTGTAACAACAGGAGCTCGTTCGCTCCTCCGTTCTCCTCTCTGCCTCACGTTCCCTCCCTCCTGCTCTCCCACTCTCCGCTTCACATTGACTTCCTTCTCTCTCTTTCACACACTCCTCTCTCTCTCTCTCTCTCTCTCTCTCTCTCTCTCTCTCTCTCTCTCTCTCTCTCTCTCTCGCTCTCGCTGTAGCTCGGGGTCTGTGTTTGCCATTGTGGAAATCACATTCGGAGGCAGGGAGGTGTCGGCAGCTGAGCGTGGACCGAGCTCCAGTGTGGATTTATCATGGCAGGATTTGTACCCTCTCCTCTCCGCCGTTGCCGTCTTCTGAACTGAGCGGTCGACCGCCGTCGCCTTCTGCGTTTGTGTGCCAACAAAGCTTTTAAACCAAACTGTCCTGGACATTTTGTTTGTTTGTTTTGGTCGTTCTACCGGGAGATTTATTCTCTTAACGGCGAGCGGCGGACTAAGAGGTTGCCTTGGGGATCAGTCACATACACACACACACTTGTGTGTGAACGGCGTACTTCCTCCACCCGCGGGAAAAAGTGGGGGGGCTGTCCAGCGGCTTTGGGATGACGGAGATCCTGGTGTCGGACGTAAACTTGAACTCGGTGTGCGAGTGTCTGGAGCAGCACTGCTGCGTAGACCAGAACCAGCACAATCTGGCCGGCCAGCCGCAGACCCCGGTCCTCAAGAGGCACACCAACACGGGAGCCAAGCTATGGGGCCGGGTCCGCAGCAAGCTGCTCAGACAAAAGGTCTCTATCCTCCCGTATGCATACACACTCAAACACACACACACACAAACACACACACAAATTCTATTTTCATCTTTATCTTTGTTCCCTTTCCATTTGTTCTGTGATTGGACTCCTGTTTGTCACAGTGTCACTGCCATCTGTTTATATCTTTCATCCTTCGTCTCTCTCTCTCTCGCTCCCCCATAGGAGACGTTCTTCCAATGCAGAGTAATGTATTTGTTGGACAGGTCTATTGACCGGGGCTTGGCCCTCTTTATCCCTCTTCCCTGGTAAACGTAGTGTGTGTTGTTGTGTTGTTGTTTTGAGTAAGATGGCTGTGTAAAATGACCAAGGTGTTGAGCATCACTCGCGCCTCACTTTCCACTTCGCCGTGTCAGGAGGCCTCCCGACTCTGATGGGAGTCATGTTAAAAGCTCCCGTCACCTCCCATCGCCTCCCGTATCACCTCCTCGGTCTCCCCTTCGTTCGATTCCTCATCTCTCCTCCACACCTCCGTGTCTCTGAGTGTCCCCACATCGAAAGGAGGCGAAGGGAACGTGTCAACTGCAGGCAGTTTCCCCTCTACAGACTCTCCGTCTCCCCCTGCTGGCTGTTTAGGGGAACTGACTGAAAGTGATCTAATTCTCCATTCGCATGTCTACAGCTATTGTTTTTCTTGAGCGGTACAAAATGCCAGGTTTTCCCGTGCAGAACCATCCTCCTGTCAATATCTTACAATTGCATGCTATTACATGAGGTGTTTGGCCAATGGAAGTAGCTGAATAGTGACCCAGATTTGTCTGTCGCTTCAGCAGACTGTACAGGGGGAGTTGTTTTAAGCATGAAGTCAAACATATTTTAGTCTCCGTTTGCTTCTGTCCTCTCCTATTCCAGTCCACAGTACCTATCTATTCCAGTCCACAGTACCTATCTATTCCAGTCCGCAGTACCTATCTATGGCAGGTTTCTGTATTTGAGATTGTATAAATGTTAGGCTGCTTCACCCTCTGCTACTGAATCACCGAGCACTTGCACGACAGACCTGTATAATTTAAATGTATGTTTGTATGTCGTTGCCGATTGTCTGCTGAGCTCCATAACAAAATGATTTCATTACAAACAATGGTTATCAGAATCGGAACAATCACAAATACTTAGGAGTTCATGTTGTGTTTTGGCATTAAGTTTAGTTCAGAACAGGCAGGTATCGTCACTGGCTTCAAAACGCTGGGCAGATGAATGCCCCTCATTGACAGTTATATTGGAAACACACACACACACACACACACACACACTGATGTTGAAACAGGTATGGCGTGATTTAGATGCAGGCTTAGGCTTGTGGCAGGTGCGCGGGTGGGTGAAAAGAGACTCTTCTTGTGGTCTAATGGGGTGTCTTTGTAATGCTGTGGAAGAGAGTGTGTGAACACCGTGCTACTGAATCCTCTGCAGAGGTCTGAGCATGCATCTGGAACTGGCTCAGGAGTTTGTTTTGGCTTGTTTTGTGTCTGTGCATGTGTATTCCAGTCTCTCCCTCCATCACGTCAGTGCACGGCCAGTACCGTGGACTGCAGTCTAGGTGCACAGGTAACTGTTAGAGTCCATTTGGTGAAAGAATATAAGTTTGGGGCTTGGCTTTTGTATCAGTGCTTCACATTGTTTAGTACAGGCCAGGGTAAGGCTTACCGGGATTGCTCGAATCCAGTCCAGGTTTTCCTGCATTCATCCCAGTTGGTCCCGTTAACCGTCATGATGCCGCAACCCCGAGTTTGTTACCGCATATCTAATTCATGAAACGCATGCAGGCCTCTGTCGGCCTGAAGCTGAAGATACCCTATTGTCACTGTACATCTACACAGAGATTCGTTCTCTGCATTTAAGCCATCCTCTGTACACACACACTAGAAACATCCTCTGTACACACACACTAGAAACATCCTCTATACACACACACTAGAAACATCCTCTATACACACACTAGAAACATTCTCTATACACACACACTAGAAACATCCTCTGTACACACACACTAGAAACATCCTCTATACACACACACTAGAAACATCCTCTGTACACACACACTAGAAACATCCTCTATACACACACACTAGAAACATCCTCTATACACACACACTAGAAACATCCTCTGTACACACACACTAGAACCATCCTCTATACACACACACTAGAAACATTTTCTATACACACACACTAGAACCATCCTCTATACACACACACTAGAAACATCCTCTATACACACACACTAGAAACATCCTCTGTACACACACACTAGAAATATCCTCTATACACACACTAGAAACATTCTCTATACACACACACTAGAAACATCCTCTGTACACACACACTAGAAACATCCTCTGTACACACACACTAGAACCATCCTCTATACACACACACTAGAAACATTTTCTATACACACACACTAGAAGCATCCTCTATACACACACACTAGAAACAGCTTCTATACACACACACTGGAACCATCCTCCATACACACACACTAGAAACATCCTCCATACACACACACTAGAAACATCTTCTATACACACACACTAGAAACATCCTCTATACACACACACTAGAAACATTCTCTATACACACACACTAGAAACATCCTCTATACACACACACACTAGAAATATCCTCTATACACACACACTAGAAACAGCTTCTATACACACACACTAGAAACAGCTTCTATACACACACACTAGAAACATCCTCTATACACACACACTAGAAACATCCTCTATACACACACACTAGAAACATCCTCTATACACACACACTAGAAACATTCTCTATACACACACACTAGAAACATCCTCTATACACACACACACTAGAAACATCCTCTATACACACACTAGAAACATTCTCTATACACACACACTAGAAACATCCTCTGTACACACACACTAGAAACATCCTCTATACACACACACTAGAAACATCCTCTGTACACACACACTAGAACCATCCTCTATACACACACACTAGAAACATTTTCTATACACACACACTAGAACCATCCTCTATACACACACACTAGAAACATCCTCTATACACACACACTAGAAACATCCTCTGTACACACACACTAGAAATATCCTCTATACACACACTAGAAACATTCTCTATACACACACACTAGAAACATCCTCTGTACACACACACTAGAAACATCCTCTGTACACACACACTAGAACCATCCTCTATACACACACACTAGAAACATTTTCTATACACACACACTAGAAGCATCCTCTATACACACACACTAGAAACAGCTTCTATACACACACACTGGAACCATCCTCCATACACACACACTAGAAACATCCTCCATACACACACACTAGAAACATCTTCTATACACACACACTAGAAACATCCTCTATACACACACACTAGAAACATTCTCTATACACACACACTAGAAACATCCTCTATACACACACACACTAGAAATATCCTCTATACACACACACTAGAAACAGCTTCTATACACACACACTAGAAACAGCTTCTATACACACACACTAGAAACATCCTCTATACACACACACTAGAAACATCCTCTATACACACACACTAGAAACATCCTCTATACACACACACTAGAAACATCCTCTGTACACACACACTAGAAACAGCTTCTATACACACACACTAGAAACATCCTTTGCGCACACACACTAGAAACATCCTCTATACACACACACACTAGAAACATCCTCTATACACACACACTAGAAACATCCTCTATACACACACACACTAGAAACATCCTCTATACACACACACACTAGAAACATCCTCTATGCACACACACTAGAAACATCCTCTATACACACACACTAGAAACAGCTTCTATACACACACAATAGAAACATCCTCTACACACACACACTAGAAACATCCTTTGCACACACACACTAGAAGCATCCTCTATACACACACACTAGAAACATCTTCTGTACACACACACTAGAAACATCCTTTGCACACACACACTAGAAACATCTTCTGTACACACACACTAGAAACATCTTCTTTACACACACACTAGAAACATCCTCTATACACACACACTAGAAACATCCTCTGTACACACACACTAGAAACATCCTCTATACACACACACTAGAAACATCCTTTGCACACACACACTAGAAACATCCTCTGTACACACACACTAGAAACAACTTCTGTACACACACACTAGAAACATCCTCTATACACACACACTAGAAACATCTTCTGTACACACACACTAGAAACATCTTCTGTACACACACACTAGAAACATCCTCTATACACACACACTAGAAACATCCTCTATACACACACACTAGAAACATCTTCTGTACACACACACTAGAAACATCCTCTGTACACACACACTAGAAACATCCTCTATACACACACACTAGAAACATCCTCTATACACACACACTAGAAACAGTGGACCAACTCCAGCTCTTGGTCATCACCTTGGTCTGGTCAGGGGCGTAGGCAGGAGTATTAACCCTAGCCTGTGTCTTGGGCGGTGGGAGGAAACCGGAGCACCTGTAGGAAACCACGTGGACACGGGGAGAACACGCAAACTCCACACAGAGAGGACCTGGTATGGCCTGGGGTTCAAACCCAGGGACCTTCTTGCTGTGAGGCAGCCGTGCTAACCACCGGGCCACCGTGCCGCTCGACCTGTTCCTCAGAGTTATTGTCTTCCTGTTGGTTCAGACCGATATGACTTGGCACTTCTCACAACCTGAAGAGCTCTTCCTGTCTCACGTGGACGTACATGGATTTATTTCAGCCGTCAGCTTTGCAGACGTGGTGTGCCGGTGTTGCGGATGAGCTCCCTTAACCCTTGAGGTTCTGTTCACTAATCAGCAATGGAGCAATGGGAGTACTGTTCACCGGACACATTGACCCAGGCCACCGCAGTACCGTTTCAAGATGTATTTGTCTCATCTTCATCTCATTATTAATAATATTAGCAACATTTATGGTCGATAGTTGGTCATTTTGACCCGTACAGAACACAAGGCTTACACTCATCTCTCATTTAAATCTCCATTAAGGCCCCCCCCCCCCTTCTCCCCAGTTGGACTTGGCCAATTACCCCACTTTTCCGAGCCGTCCCGGTCACAGCTGCACCCCCTCTGCCGATCCGGGGAGGGCTGCAGACTACCACACGCCTCCTCTGATACATGTGGAGTCACCAGCTGCTTCTTTTCACCTGACAGTGAGGAATTTCACCCGCCAGCCCCCCCCCGAACAGGCACTCCGACCGACCAGAGAAGGCGCTACTGCAGCAACCAGGACACATATCCACATCCGGCTTCCAACCCGCAGACACGGCCAATTGTGTCTGCAGGGACGCCCGACCAAGCCGGAGGCAACACGGGGATTTGAACCAGCAACGGAATAGACGCCATGCTACCCGGATGCCCCATGAAGTTTTTCACTGATTTATTTCATATAAGACTTTTTTTTTTGGCCACATTTATGACTCAGCTTACGTTCCTGTGTGCCCCCTGCCAGGGCGTGAACAGATAATTCTCCCCTGATGCCGCTGCATAGATGTTAACGTCGCTGCTGAACAGGAGGGTCTGTACAGTACAGACGACTACCGTCACCAACCACGTTAGGAAGGATGACTTAGTTCTGGTGTCTTCATGATCATTAGTGAAGCAGGTTTGGATAGAGGCACACTTTTGGGTGTGCTACTTGTTGTTGGTGGCGTGCAAATGTGTGGTATGTATTGAGGCTGGTGGGAGAAATGAGGATGTAAGAAGAAGTACACAGGGGACCCACTTCTCTCCTCACAGCTTGGAGCATCTCTTAATTAAGACACAATGCACAATCAGGAGCGAGGAAGGGGATTGTAGAGGACACCTAATTGGAGCTGAAGCAGACACGGTGTTTTTTCGCGTCTCACACGGCGTGGATGGTGATTAAGCCGCCACCCCTCGCTCAGACGGTTGGGTTCGGCTGTTTGTTTGACATTATGTTCTCAGCCGACCCTTTGGGACGTGCCGCCGATGGTGTTTTTTTATAGCGCAGGCAAGATAGGGCAGCTTTCACAAGCTTAGTTGAGAACAATGGAGGTGTCCCGTTGGATAAGCCATGGAAAAATGATTAAAACCAATGTTATTATCACCTACCTACCTGCCCCCACTCCGTCACATTTTAGCCCTCATGCAAAATTAAGCCAGTCCATTTGAGTGTGTTGATTAGTGCAAATGAGATATGATGGCTTGATCTTCCCGCATGCTGAAAATGCCAGCCAGGCCTCATAATGGTCTTCCTTATAGGCCACATAAATCTTTCCCTGGCCCTGCCGGGGGGTATAGCCCTTTATTGGCCCTAATCCATCTCTCTCACAGCCCCGTGATTGGTTAATGAGCTCCAGAAAAGGGGGAGAAAGGAGGTTAGGTCAGAACTGCAATTCTCGGGTTGGTACCCAAAATGACCTGCTCCCCCACTGGGCCCAACCTCCCCCCTGAAGAGCAGGGTTCATTATGGGGAGGGGGCTCTAATTGCAGTTGGGCAACTATGGGGCATAAATCATCTAATTAGCCAGTGAGTGTTAGGAGATGTTGGCCTCTGGGTTTATTCATCACCCTCCCACCCACCCACCCACCTCGCCCCCCTGGCGTCATCCAGGCCGAATTATAACCAGTTTTTCTCCACTATTAGCATACCAACAATGCGCCACGAGACTGGGACACCATATTGCTTTTATTACTGTGATGGTTTTGTGTTGTGGCTCAGATGAGGGAATGTATGTGGAGATGATGTAATGGTTTGCAAATGGAAAGTGCCTTCACTGCTGAAGCTTACACATGACCTGGGCGGTTAGGTAATTAGAAAGCTCGCTACTACGCAGTGCCCTCACAAGGCAGGCCGGAGCTCAAAACACAGGCCTCGCTCCAAGAGAAACACGAGGGTCATAAGAGGACAAAAATGTGGCTGTTTTGAGATCCCGGTCTCTAGATAGCATATGGGATTTTGCTGCTGTCACTCAAGATGTAGTCAGGAAAAGTCAGCAAGGCGGTGGGCGGAAGGCTGGGGAAGGTTTCACTGTGGTAACGGTCCATGGGAACCAGGGATGTTTTCTATGTATCTCCCTCTCTGGGGTTTTACATAACAGTTTCTGACCCGAGGTGGGCGTTGACGGCGATGGGTGATATCTACAGAGCACCTCGCCTCCTGGTTCGGTCAGGCTTGTGAGACTGCGCCGGACGCAGGAAACGCTTTTTCTCGCTGAATTACAGAAGGTTAAAGAGAGATGTTGTTGGGGTGTCTGGGTAGAGTAGCGGCCTATTCCGTTGCCTACCAACACGGTGGTCGCCGGTTCGATTCCCCATGTTGCCTCCAGCTTGGTAGAGCGTCCCTGCAGACACAATTTACCGTGTCTGCGGGTGGGAAGCCGGATGTGGGTATGTATCCTGGTCGCTGTGCTAGCACCGCCTCTGGTCGGTCGGGGGCGCCTGTTCAAGGGGGAGGGGGAATTTGGGGGGGGGTAGCGTGATCCTCCCATGCGCTACGTCCCCCCTGGCGAAACTCCACATGTATCGGAGGAGGCATGTGGTAGTCTGCAGCCCTCCCCGGATCGGCAAAGCGGGTGGAGCAGCGACCGGGAAGCCTCAGAAGAGTACTGTAATTGGCCGGATACAATTTGGGAGAAAAAGGGGGGAGAAACAACCCCCCCCCCCAAAAAAAAAGATATTTCTTTTTTTGTGTTTGCGGCTGCGGGGCAGTTCATGCTTCGGTCTGCATCGGGACTGTGATCCTACTGATACGGGCCATAAATCCTCCGCTACTTGTCCTGGCCGTACTGCGGATGCGCTCCACAAGAGATACAGCAAACTGCCTTTAGCCACGCCGGATGAGGCCGCCGCTCCGCAAATCACAACCCTTCGCTGGCTGAACGGCTCCGCTGATTGGCTGAAAAGGAGAGGAAGTGAGTGAGAAGGCGCATGGCAACCGAGTCGAGGCCTCTCGTGCCAGTTGGCGACATCAGCCGCTGTGGAGTGACGCTACTCCTCATGCAGATTTACACATTATGCTTATACAAATGGTGCTTTGTCTAAAAATAGCCGCGTTGGTTATTCACCGTGAAGTCAGTGTAGCGTAATCTGTTTGATGGGAATATGAAAATCCTCTTTGCACCAACAGCACCCAGGCCGGTGTAATCCTTCTTAGACCAAGGAGCCGTGCAGTTTGAGCAAGGTTGTAATTAAAGGAGTAATTAAAAAAAAAAAGGATTTTTTTAATCAGCTGAAGAACAGCCACGGAAAGGTGCAGCCGAACAGAAAAAGACTAGTTAAGGGAAACTACGTTAGCTTAGCGTATCAAAAAAGATCAAGCGGCGTTTTGAATGTTGCTGCGAGAACA